>NC_080712.1:6072645-6160145 GCF_019097595.1 Hemibagrus wyckioides
AGCTGTATGATGTCTCAGTAAGAGATGAAGCTGTAAGGTCAGGTGATGAGCTGTATGATGTCTCAGTAAGAGATGAAGCTGTAAGGTCAGGTGATGAGCTGTATGATGTCTCAGTAAGAGATGAAGCTGTAAGGTCAGGTGATGAGCTGTATGATATCTCAGTGAGAAATTAAGCTGTAAGGTCAGGTGATGAGCTGTATGATATCTCACTGAGAAATTAAGCTGTAAGGTCAGGTGATGAGCTGTATGTTGTCTCAGTGAGAAATGAAGCTGTAAGGTCAGGTGATGAGCTGTATGTTGTCTCAGTGAGAAATGAAGCTGTAAGGTCAGGTGATGAGCTGTATGATGTCTCAGTGAGAAATTAAGCTGTAAGGTCAGGTGATGAGCTGTATGATGTCTCAGTGAGAGATGAAGCTGTAGGTCAGGTGATGAGCTGTATGATGTCTCAGTGAGAGATGAAGCTGTAAGGTCAGGTGATAAGCTGTATGATGTCTCAGTGAGAAATTAAGCTGTAAGGTCAGGTGATGAGCTGTATGATGTCTCAGTGAGAGATGAAGCTGTAGGTCAGGTGATGAGCTGTATGATGTCTCAGTGAGAGATGAAGCTGTAAGGTCAGGTGATGAGCTGTATGATGTCTCAGTGAGAGATGAAGCTGTAGGTCAGGTGATGAGCTGTATGATGTCTCAGTGAGAGATGAAGCTGTAAGGTCAGGTGATGAGCTGTATGATGTCTCAGTGAGAGATGAAACTGTAAGGTCAGGTGATGAGCTGTATGATGTCTCAGTGAGAGATGAAGCTGTAAGTTCAGGTGATGAGCTGTATGATGTCTCAGTGAGAGATGAAGCTGTAAGGTCAGGTGATGAGCTGTATGATGTCTCAGTGAGAGATGAAGCTGTAAGGTCAGGTGATGAGCTGTATGATGTCTCAGTGAGAGATGAAGCTGTAAGGTCAGGTGATGAGCTGTATGATGTCTCAGTGAGAGATGAAGCTGTAAGGTCAGGTGATGAGCTGTATGATGTCTCAGTGAGAGATGAAGCTGTAAGGTCAGGTGATGAGCTGTATGATGTCTCAGTGAGAGATGAAGCTGTAAGGTCAGGTGATGAGCTGTATGATGTCTCAGTGAGAGATGAAGCTGTAAGGTCAGGTGATGAGCTGTATGATGTCTCAGTGAGAGATGAAGCTGTAAGGTCAGGTGATGAGCTGTATGATATCTCAGTAAGAGATGAAGCTGTAAGGTCAGGTGATAAGCTGTATGATGTCTCAGTAAGAGATGAAGCTGTAAGGTCAGGTGATGAGCTATATGATGTCTCAGTGAGAGATGAAGCTGTAAGGTCAGGTGATGAGCTGTATGATGTCTCAGTGAGAGATGAAGCTGTAAGGTCAGGTGATGAGCTATATGATGTCTCAGTGAGAGATGAAGCTGTAAGGTCAGGTGATGAGCTATATGATGTCTCAGTGAGAGATGAAGCTGTAAGGTCAGGTGATGAGCTATATGATGTCTCAGTGAGAGATGAAGCTGTAAGGTCAGGTGATGAGCTGTATGAGGTCTCTGAGCTGAGACTCTGGTGGGTAAGGGACACTGGGCAGTGTGTGAAGAGAACAGCATATGGAAGCGACAGACTGAAAGCACACTGAGAGGCTCGAAAGCACTGCTGAGAGATTTAAGCTGTCAGCACACCAAAGCTCACTCCAGAGGTACTGGACGTCTCGCAGGGGTGTGGCTACTGAGCGCTTTCCATCTGGAGACCACCAGACGATCCAAAAAAAAAATTATTATTTAAATGATCCATGAATAAATTAAGGGTTCATGAACTGCACTAGAAATATTGCTACTATAGTATTTACAGTACTATAGATTAGGTATATATTATATAATATATTATATATAAAGTATTAATCAATGAACAGAAAGAAAGAAAGAAGGAAGGAAGGAAGGAAGGAAGGAAAGAGAAAGAAAGAAAGAAAGAAAGAAAGAAAGAAAGAAAGAAATTGCTGTCATAATAATAATAATTTCCTAAGTAATCCAACCTATATGCACTTTTTAATGTTATTGCTGTGACAGTGTTGTTGTCCTCCGGTTTTTGCTTCATGTGTTGTTTAATGATTCATGCATGATTTAACTGTGTCCCTATCGGACCTCTTAACACCGACTCAGCAGCTCATTCCATCTGTAAATCCCTCAGCGGAAAGCCATGTCCGCTGTGCCTCAGGATAAAGTCCCCGGAAACCATCCGCATGCATGGCAGCGTCATTATGAGGACATGGTGTGTGTGAGCTGTACGAACGCCGACTGAGTCGATCCATTCTGCCTAAGTGGCTGACTGACCCTGTCAGCATATTCACACACACACACACACTTTGGCTTCTGAACCTCTGCGGCAACTTGTTCAATCAGTACTGTCCAGATTTTGTCTTGCTGTTTTTGAATTGGAATGAAGAATTGCATGATGATCGCATTATTCTGTCAAGTGTTGGATAATATTACAAGACTATATCAAATTATAGATGATTCATAACATCATTCATGCAGTTATCCAATCGGGTAATCATGTAGCAGCAGCCAGGGCATAAAATCACACACAATGGTTAAGAGCTCCAGTTACTCTTCTCACCAAACATCACAATGGGGGAAACATGGGATAGCAATGCTTTGGACTGTTGTGCCTGACTGGCTGAGTTTGAGTTTTTCCAAAAACTGCTGATCTTCTGGGCTTTTGTGGTGGGGGATGTGGTAGCTTAATGGTTAAGGCGTTGGCCTACTAGGGTTTTGAGTTCAAAGCCCAGGTCTATCAAGCTACCACCACTGGGCAAGGCACTTAACCCTCAGTTGTATGAAATTAGATCTCCCTGGATAAGGTCATCTGCCAAATTCCATAACAGTAAAATTGTCTGTAGAGTTTTCCAGAGAAAATGAATGATGATAAATAAATTGAACAGTTTGGCCAGACTTCTGACAGGTAACTCAAATATCCCCTTGTTGTAAGCAGAAATGCATCTCAAAATGCACAACATGGTGCACCTCGAGGTGATGATAGCAGAATTTGGTCCAGTCCTGTTAGTCAAGAACAGGAATCTGAGGCTATAGTGTTATAGGCACAGACCCATTTAATCGCTCAGATGCAATCTGTCCAGTAAGAGTTAAAATATAAGACTGTGTTACTCCACAGTATCACATTATTGTCTCAATGTTCAGGCTTTTATTTAGGAGTTTTTAAGGCCCTAATTAGGGTTTATCTCAAGCGCCTCTGTCCTCCAAGCTGGATAAAGTATAGGGCTGGAGTCTCAGCGAGTTGACAGTGCTGACGGCTCTAATAAGAGCTTGAGATGACTCTGTCTCATCCTGCTGACGATAATGAGGGTTAAGAGGGGTTGTCACACTCCCACCGTGCTACAGAACTAAGAAAAGGATGAGGTCATGCTGGGACTCTTGCCTTTAACAAGGACAAACCAGCTCTGTGTCTGAATTTCACAGAGGGAGGCAGCTTTGTGAAGCACACTGCCTGCTACCTCTCATGGGTTAAAAGTCAATTAAGGATTTGCAGAGTTCTTGTGTGTGTGTGTGTTGAATAACCATGAGGATAACACTTAAATTCCAAAATGTACTGGATTGAGTGCATACAATGTTCGGTATGCTTGTTCCCTAACTCGTCAAATATCCTGACACTTAAAGAAAAACTGCACTGAGATCGAACAGAGCTCATCAGCTGCTAGTTCAAGCGTGTGTGATTAGCAATAATGTGCTGTTAGCAAGCTCCTTTGCTTTTTTCAGCCTAATGAGCTCACATCTATAAAACTGAAACTATAGAAGAACTGAAATCAGGTATTGAGGAACTCTGAGATATACAGCAACTCATTCACGTCACTGCTTCCAAAGACATTAATAATGGAAGGTGTAGATGTAGCGAGGACAAATGAGTGTGTCATTGAGAGGACTCGGCTGAAAGCCCTAGGGATGGGGGGAGAGAGAGAGAGAGAGCAAGAGAGTGTTGACGGAGGTGGATCTTCTTTAGCAAATAATGCAAGGAGTTCCATTAAGTAGCAAGCTAACACCATGACAATGCAGTCTATAAGAGCTTTCAGACTTACTTTATTAGCCGTGGAATGACCAAGCATTTCTTTAGAGAAAGGCCTTTTTTTGCCATGAATATGGGCTTAGACTGTAATTTTCAGTGGAATTTGTCAGGATGCAAAGAAGAAGCATTGTCAAAATCCATGGCAGGGTCCACAACAGAATAATCCAAGAGCATAAGGGGCAGTTATAGCTCAAGTGGTTAAGCCTCTGGGTTGTTGATCAGCAGATCGGGGTTCAAGCACCAGCACTGCCCAGCTGCCACCATTGGGCCCCCTGAGCAACCCCCACCCCAAGCTCCAGGGCACTGCATCATAGCTGACCCTGTGCTCTGACCCCAACCATCCAAGGATGGAACGGAATATGCGAAGAAAGAATTTCACTGTTCAGTGATGTATATGTGACAAATAAAAGCTACTTAGCTTATAATCGAATGAGAAGGTGAGATTTAAAACCAAGAATCACATTTTAAAGCAAACGCAGCATTAGGCAAACATGGCTCATAGTTGCACAGCATCTGCAAAACTTGCACCAAGATGAAAGAACCTTCACAAGTACAAGTGATCCAGTACTGTAGGTGGTGCTATTAAAATTTCAAGATAAGACCAAAACAAAACAAATGGTGATTGTTGATGTAGCTACTAAAGAATTGGTGTTGTGATAGCTCTGGTAACTCTGATAGCTGGGATTTGAGAGGCTTTAGCCATAGGGCCAGTGACAGAAGTGAACCAAAATGATTGATTGACCAAAGTTTTGGTATCTTCTGTGTTCACTGAGGGGAGATGTAATGAATATGGTCAAGCTTAAAAAGTTATTTTGAGCTTTAAAAGTAAGAGAAGACCTAGACCTAAGAAGTGGGGGCAGGGTTAAGGCTCTGGTTTGTTTTTTGGGGGAAGATCACGGTTCAAGCCTCATCACTGCCAAGCTGTCACTGTTTGGCCCCTGCCACTGTTGGGCCCCCAACCTTCTCTACTCCATCATGGCTGACCCTGCACTCTGACCCCAACCTACAAAGATACTGTATGTGATGAAAGAATTTTATTCTTCTGTAATGTATATGTGACAATAATAAAGCCTCATTCTATTCCATTCTAAGTTTTAATGTGATCATGTTAAAGCTAAGTTCCTGACAAGAAATGTTGAAATCTAATGACTTGAGAACTGGACTGTTGGTTTGAAAGAAAACTGACTTTCTCTACCCCTGGGGTACTCCTTGAAATTTTTTGGCAAAGACAACAAATTTATGCTTATTAGCTGGATAGAACATAAGTTAGGCCAAAACAAATTTTTAATCACAAGCTGGAAAGACAGATGTCATAATTTTCAGTATCAAACATAGCATGTGAAGATACACAGTCCCCAGTTGATCCACCAAGCTACGCTATTCTTTTAATGTTTTGGATGTGTTCGGTACTTGGGTTGAAACTGCCAAAGAGTTTCAAACTAAGCCAAAACAAATTAGAAGGCAGTTGCTTCACAAAACATTCTCCAGACAGACCTGGAACCCTTACCCTCACACCCATAAATCCTGCCAGACTGGGCAACCCCTGCTGAAATGGTGTTTAGGTGTGGTCAGTTAAGAAAGGCAAATGAGTCAAAAGCAAACCTAACTCAACTTGGATCAAAAGCTACACCTTTCTGAAGTTCAGCTCCTTGAAAATAAACTTGATGAGATTTGACTTTCCCTTCTTTGTGAAATGATGAACTGCTATCGTCTGGTTTTCACAGATCCCTGGCTTCATTCTGACATCCTACGACAGCACCACAGAGCGAGATGGATGGACCTGGTTACGAGCCGACAATCATCACCCCAGCCACGTGTCCTAGTCCTTCAGCCAACTGGCAAATGTTACAGGGCAATTCCTTGCCATCTTCAGTCTTTGTCTATTTGCACCACCCACTCACTTTCTGTACTGTTGTATTCTGGTGGTTTTATTGTGTTTGTGTTATTATTCTGTTATTTGAACTAGATTCAAACCATCGCAATAGCTTAGTGTTAGTAGGGTTTGCTTTTCTCATATTCTTGTCTTCGTTCATCTCCATGTCGTTTCAATTTAAAGTGGAAACTTTGAACAGCTTACTACTTGCTTATGCTGTATAATAAGCTATGCTGCATGGTGGCAGGTACCAGGATTGCCTGCTCACAGCTCCAGGGTCCTTGATCTCTTCCTGAACTCGGTTTACAGCCTTCATGGGTTTCTTTCAGGTTCTCTGGTTTCCCACAACCCCCTAAAACCATGCCAGTTGGTGGATTCACAAAGATAAACTGCATCTAGATGTGAAAGTGAGTGTGCATGGTGTTCTGCAGTGGATCCAGGGTGCAGTCCTTTTTCACGCCCAACATTTCAAAGAGAAAGAGCTTTTCAGGACATCATTTCCATAATTAGCTGAAACAAGCTGAGGACAAATGTAATAGGCAGATTAACTGCATGTTCAAGTCCTTTGTTTTTAAAAAAGATTTGTTTTTACAAGATGGGAAGTCGTAATTACAACATCAGGCATGTTCAAAAAGAGGTGTATCTTCATTATTAACCACAAAAAATACCAATTTTTTAAAGACTGTACAGGTCTTTTGTTGTTTGTTTTATTTTTTAATCGGTTTTTAAAGCCACTGTAAACTCAAAATCTCATTATATATCATAACCCATTTCTCGTATAACTTCTGAGTCGAGTAAACATTCAATTTCAACAAATTTAACGTCAACTACAGACCTAACATCCATCGAGTCCACCCTGACATGCCACCAACTCAGAAACTCCAAGCTCGGAAGTAAATCCAGACTTCAAGACGTAAATACGATCTTTCTGACATGACTTGAATGCAGCATAAGAAGTTTCTGTGAGAGTTAAAGACAAGTGAACTCAGTAACTCAGAAGTAAACTCACAGGCTGGCTAATTAACAGATTAATTTAGGTCTGCTGGAGGAGAAAGACGTGGAACAAAGCTATTATATGCAAAAGATATGGCTCTTTTTCTTGAGGCTGTTGAGGTTTAAAGTCGTTTCGTTTCACAGCTAGCGTTTGCCAGTGACTCATCATTTGCTGGCGTGATTCTGGGAGAGATTTCACATCACACCTCTATTCTTTTTTTTATCGCCTTTCCCTGGACAAAAGCTAGAGCACAAAAAGAGCTACTGCGACACACAGCTTTTGCGATCAAACAAAGCGTGGCATTTTCGAGAGAGAGAAATAATCATTACTCGCCATCAGAGGCATGCTTTAGTGAACTCGTCGAGGTCGTGCTTGTGGAAAAGCCGATAGGAGCAGAAGTGGAAGCGGAGGAGACGGAACGGAGAGCAGTACATCAGCTTTGATTTCACAGAGTGCTGAGTCGTGCTGTCAGACCGCACTAACATCATCAGCCTGTCCAAAAATAATGGCACCTTCTAATGGCTGCACCAAACACGGTGCTTCAGTGACAGACAGAACTGTGATGATGAATATACTGCAATTTTACAGAATACAGAATTACAGGCACTGATACATTTAATACATTCATACTCATTTGTTTTAAGTCCTGATCTCCAGACTTTGAAAGGAAAAATGCAGGAGAAAAAACATTTCCTGACTGATATATCTTTAGTTTGCAGTCAAGCTTCCAAATGAGAATAAATATACATTTATCTACTCTTTCTTTCTTTCTATCCATCCATCCATCCATCCATCCATCCATCTATCTATTTTAAGGACACATGCAACACCAACATCTTTCTTTCTTTCTTTCTTTCTTTCTTTCTTTCTTTCTTTCTTTCTTTCTTTCTTTCTTTCTTTCTTTCTTTCTTTCTTTCTTTTTCATCCATCCATCCATCCATCCTTCCACACTAACATCCTTCCTTCCTTCCTTCCTTTCCTCTCGCATGTTTTAACCTAAATTTAACCTTAATCATACATTTCCTTTATACTTCCACTCACACACAGGATAAGAACCTATATAAGGAATGGGAACTTTTCTGTGGTGCCCAAGTCACCTAAAATTTTTTTACACATCACTGGCAAGATTAAAGTTGAGATAAAATTACCTCTTGATCTTAATTTTTTTTCCTTTCCTATATAGAACTCAGATCGCTCAGCCAGTCAGATTGCTGGACCAGAGCTATGTTTAATCCATTACTTTTAAGTCAAGGTCTCCTCACTTGATAAGAATTTATGCACACACACACACACATACACATACACACACACACACACAAAATCTGTCATATCAAGGTACACTCGAATACAAAGCTGATGAAAGTGAAATGTTTGTGTGTGTGTGTGTGTGTGTGTGCATGCATGTGTGTGTGGGATTAACAACATGACATCAGGTCAACACACAGCTTTTGTTTTGTGTAGCAGCAGCACAACCCAGATGTATTAGAGCTCCATGGCTTTTATGATGCTAATCAGCTGCGGGGGTTAGCCGTCAGTCGGCACACACACACACACACACACACACACACGTCTCACTCACTTTTCGTCTCTGCATTTCCGTACCATGTGTTTGTCAGACAGTGTTTCATATCACGGATGAAAGAAATCAGCAACACAACACTATCTTGATCTTTTATGCATTTAATTTTAATTATTTATTTTTGTTCAGATTTCTACATTATGACCTTTTTGACCAGTCTGACAACTTCCTTTTAGTTTCTATTTCATAATAAACTGTAAGCATGTTTGGAAGTGATGTCATCATAAATGGAAAGTAAATACTGTTTCGAATTTCATAATATTTATATATAAAAAGGACCAAAAAAATGAAAAAAAAAAGTTTTTAAATCTCATATTTCTCAAATAAACTTTGTTTTGTAAATGAAAAAAAAAGAGAATGTGGTTGATCAGAGAAAATATATATGCATATAGTTTCCATTCATGTTTTATTTAAACAATACTTATTTTATGTTATTCTAGATTCCAGATCCTATTTTAACTATAATTTTTTCTAATTTTATTGTTTTCTTTTCATTTTATTTTTATCACACTCAATGTTAACCTAAATTTGTGAAATAAAATAAAAAAGCTTTTAATTTTGAATTTTTTAATTTTAAGTAATACAACAATAACAAATTGATACAATATAACAATTTGAATTTGTTCTACACAAGGTCACACAGGGAACCTGGAGGCCATCCCAGGAAACGCCAATCAACTTTTCACACATGTCTTTTGGGGGAGAAAACCAGAGTACTTGGAGGAAGCCCTTAAAGCATGGGGAAAACATACAAATTTCATACACACACTCACGGGACAGAGGCGGGAATCAAATCCCTGACCCCAGAGGTGCGAGGAAGACGTTTTAATCACTACACCATTGAGAAGTACATAGTGAGTCTATTTGTATGCTGTGGAGTGTTCTGGAAAGTTCTGGGAGTTCATCAGACACTGACATTTTTGCAATCATATTTTAAAAGGTACTACATATGATGATGTCGTTGTTGAAAAGTCCTATTAAGCACTTTTTTGGGATTCTGATTAGATGCTGTTAGGTAGTGAGTATAGACAGTGAGGATTTTGGAGCTTAAGTTGGATTTTATTTATCTTTTGGATCTTTCTCAAAAATTGTTTTAGCAAATTTCTTTACTTGATATTTTTTTAGCACTTTACAAATACAAACATTTACACCCACCCTGAGACACTCAGTGTGTGACTATAAACAATAAACCCAGTCTCACGGATCAAAACCCCATCTCCAGCCCTCTCCCTGCTGTTCAAATCTTCTTGCTGCTCTAAAATGTTTACGAGCTTCTGTCCCAATCGTCCCTGCTGTCACTCCCCTAGAGACCAACCCGGTGTCCTCATCCACTCCTCTAAAATCATTACAGACTCTATTAGCATGTCAACAGCAGCCATTAGCCGCTAATCACAAGAAGGCCAGCTGAGAGCAGGGGTAATGCAGAACAGAACGCAATTCATCACTGAACGACTGGCAAAGACATCTAGAGACACTAATAAGGTACATGTCTGTCATTTAACATTCCATAATTGTGAAAATATTTAACGGATGAACATTAGAGCTGACATCATGGAACCTTCCAGATTTGTAACCATATTTGTTCAGGTTTCTTGTAAATATGTACAGTATGTAAGAAATAAACCACGTTTGCGGTGTGCAGTTTTAGGTAAGTAATCAATAGAAGGTTGATAAAAGTGATTCAGCATGGATTAATTTTTAGCTGTTACACTGAATGTTGCTCCAGTTAGCGCTTACGTTATAGAAACCATAACGAGAACCAGAAAACACAATGTCCTCTGTACGGACACTGGAGACTCCTTCCATAAATGTCTGTTTGTATTAAATACCCTTTTATACTGTTTATTGCTCTTAGCATCTACCATAAGTCTGAGTTGTTACTATAGAAACTATGACATCAGCAAGAGCAGTAATAAAAGCTGAGCTGCTGCTAAGGAAAAAATATCCAACATTGTTTGAACCAATCAGATTCCAGATTTTCACAGTATATATATATATATATATATATATATATATATATATATATATATATATATATATATACATAACAAAGCTGTGATTCTGTAGTGTTAACTGATCACAACTGTGCTGATATTTTAAGGTCAAAGACCTTTTTTTACGGGCCCCAACATTGCCAGCATGGCCTTGAACCCCTGACCCTCTGACCAATAACCAAGAGCCAGATGGGAACAGCCTAAAGCTAATTTGATTAAAAAATTTAAAAATGATAAATAAATAAATAAATAAATAAAATAATAAATAAAAAGATAAAATGAAAACAAAATATAAAAAATGGTTCTCAATCTAAAATTGTAAAATGAAAATGCTTTTCATTAATATATTTTAATTCTGTTAACCGAACATGATATTTTTGTCATTAATATCCAACCCTGAAACTAAGTTTCCCTTTTTTTTTACCAAGAGTATCTCGAGGTCACTACTATAATGCATTTAAAACCATTGTGTTTTAGGAATTAATTGAAAAAAGAAATATAAATATTAAATAGTGTAAAAGTCAAAGATCTAGAAACAAGTATCTTTACATTCAGACTTTCCAGACAAGCACAAGAAGCCTTTTGACACCATAAAAATTCCAGTGAGATTCATATTCCAAGAATCCTAACCCTCTAGAACATTTCTCACAGCTTTGAGATATAAAACTGAACCATTAGAAGAAAAACATTTAGCTATTATATTAGCGCTTGGCTCTAATCTAGTGTGCCATTGGACTGAGAATGTGTTGTATTAGCAGAACTGTGTTAGCCTCTGCGCCTTCCACCTGCCAGCTGCAGTTGAAATCCGCCCTCGCAGACTTTAGATCTAATTACCACAGAGCTGGACGGAGTCTCGGCAGGGACTCCAGCTGAGGTCTCTTCCCCGCCTCCTCCTCCTGCTAAAACCTGGCCTCAGAATGATCAGAAGCAGATGGCAATTTACTAGCCTTTCTGTTAGCATCCTAGCATGCTAAATACAGTAACTGTCAGTAGGTGGGTTGTTACACATGGCTTGCATTAGACAGTTTAGGGCAATTTGGCTGATGTCTGAGGATAATGTAAATGTTTTATAATTTTATCCATACTGTATCATGTGCCAGCAAAAGAGAAACAGTGCCTTTAGCTAAAAGAAACTGAACAGCAGACATCCCTTTGCGCTGCGGGTGTTTTAGTGCCCTAGTTTTAGGAGACGTCGCCTCGGAGCATGCTCCCACCCGTGAGGAAGTGAGGAAGCGTCTGCTGTAATTGTGTGTGACAAGCAGAACTGCCTCGAACTACACACTGATCCAAGTGCAGGAATGTCTGACATTCCCAAGTCACCCAAACACCCATGGCACATTGACCCATATATATGAATATAATCTCAAGGAGTTTTTCCTTGCCAGTGTCACCTCTGGTTTGCTCATTAGGGATAAAAATTAAAATATCATTAATCACTTTATATATTCTTGTAAAGCTGTTTTGCGACAATGTCCACATCAAATGCAGCATAAAAGTCACCCTGATTAAGAAGAGAGCCACATGGTCAACTCTTAGCTGTGGAGTAGCAGGTGGAGAGACAGATGTCCAACTACAAGTAACTGACTGGAATTCCAGTGTAGTGGATATGGAAGGCTAAAAATACACACTATTTGAATGAGAACAGGTGATCTGAGTTAGCTAGAGATCCAGTCAGTGATCCTAGCAAAATAAACAACCGTAAGTGTCTGATAGACACAGAGGCCACATGTCCTTTACTGAGACTGACAAACACACTTCATTGAAACTGATGCACACAGAGGCCAAACCTCCTTCACTAAGACTGACAGACACTGAGTCCACAACTTCTTCACTGAGACTGACACAGACAGAGGCCACACCTACTTCACTGTGACTGACACACAAATAGGCCACACCTCCTTCACTGTGAGACAGACACTGAGGCCAAACCTCCTTCATTGACACTGACAGACTCAAAGGCCACACCTACTTCACTGAGACTGACAGACTCAGAGGCCACACCTCCTTCACTGAGACCAACAAACACAAAGGCCACACGTCTTTCACTGAGACTGACAGACACTGAGGCCACACCTACTTTACTGAGACTGACAGACTCCAAGGCAACATCTCCTTCACTGAGACTGACACATATAGAGGCCAGACCTACTTTACTGAGACTGACAGACTCCGAGGCAACACCTCCTTCACTGAGACTGATACACAAATAGGCCACACCTCCTACACTGAGACTGATACACAAATAGGCCACACCTCCTTCACTGAGACTGACACAAAAATAGGCCACACCTCCTTCACTGAGACTGACACACAAATAGGCTACACCTCCTTCACAGAAAATCATAGACACAGAGACCTCGACTCCTTCACTGAGACTGAGACACAAATAGGCCACACCTCCTTCACTGAGACTGACAGACACAGAGACCACACCTCCTTCACTGAGACTAAGAGATTCAGAGGCCACACCACCTTTACTGAGACTGACATACAAATAGGCCACACCTCCTTTACTGAGACTGATATTTAAATAGGCCACACCTCCTTTACTGAGTCTGACAAACAAATAGGCCACACCTCCTTCACTGAGACTGACACACAAATAGGCCACACCTCCTTTACTGAGTCTGACATACAAATAGGCCACACCTACTTCGTTGAGACTGAAAGATGTTGTAGGAGATATTCATAGGTTCAACTGATACACATTTATAAACCTCACTGCCCACTGTGGTTGTTTCTCAAGAAGCATTTTTAACCTTTTTATAGGCTATGAGTCACTTGTGTTAGTGTCACGACGGCTTTCCTGCTATATGACTCCTGCCTGTGAGATCTGTACAATCATCACTGTTCTGCTCATAACTGCAGCATAAGCTCCATATTCATCCTCCTATTACAGCACATCAGTTTAGTTTATTTTAAATGCAAAAATGCTTACTTTATATTGTATTATTTTTTCAAAAACTGCTTACTTTGTTTCTGGACCTTGAAATTTTGCTGAAACTTACAATCCCACAGCACAAACATGCAGATTTTAGTCTCTGAAATGGAAATCAAAGCATAGCCATGAGCTTGAGCGCTCGCCTCGCCTCGACTCCTACTCAGTCTCAGCCTATTATCATAATCATTGAACCGCTTTCCTCTTCTTCCGGGTGATTTTATTTTATTTTTTGCATAATTCCGGCAGGTTGAGTCGGCATGCGTGAGTCGGAAGCGCTTCTTGTGGCTGGCTGGAGCTTAGAAACTCTGCACAATGCTGCTGACATCAGCAAAAAAACGGCATATGTTTCATTCCTAAATCTCCTACTGCTTAAAGCTCGCATGAATCTGAGCCAAGTCAGTCAGCAGAAGCTCATACGTGGACTTTGTTCAGTCACTTTGTTAACTATAATTATTATAATAAGAAATATAGAAAGAGGAAGAAGAAAAATATGTATAATCAAACAGAAAGTTCAGTACAGTACTGTATTGTACATAGTATATAATATAGTAAAGAAAATACTGCCTTGTTAAATGAAACCCATATTTAGACATTTAGATTCATTTTACCAGAGCTCATACTTAACGAGGCCAAATCTCAGGCCTGATATGAACCAGAATGTACTTTATCATAATTTTTTTTTGGCTTAAAAGTATTAGATATAGAAGGTAACATTTTGGCTATTTTTGGACCAGATTCCAAATGTGGTAAAAATTCAACTACTTGACTGCTAACAATTTGCCATTAAATGCCCGAACTCAACCATATTTGGTGGCAAATCATCACTTATCTGGGTTTGTTGTAGTCTGCGTTCCTCGATAACAATGTACACAGTGTTATCGGCTAGCGAAATAGCTAGCTGAGATCATGACGGCATGTAGCGATGGGAAGGTCAGGAAGTTTTCCTCACAGTATAAGAACTGCGCCACGGCAAGACATCTGGATACCTTTGGGAAACTCGTTTCAATATGGGACACCCTAATTCTAATCTCTTGTACTATTTAGGACGGATAGTAAGAGAATTGAGATGCAGAGGTTCACTGTTTCTTGTAGTGAATAATTTATACTACAGGATTGCTGGAGGGCCAGTGCTGGCCTTTGACAATTATAGTTAAGTAATTTATAATTTATTCAAGATCCATCCATCCATTCCTACATCCATCAATCCATTCATCCATCCATTCCTCCATATACACATCCATCCATCTATCCATCCATTCTGACATCTATCAATCCATACATACATACATTCCTCCATACACACATCCATCCATCTATCCATCCATCCTGACATCTATCTATGTATCTATCCATCCATCCATCCATCCATCCATTATACATACATACATCCATCTATCCATCCATTCATCCATCCATCCATCCACCCATACATTCATACATACATCTGTCCACCCATCCATACATACATACATCCATCCATTCATACATCCATTCCTCCATCCATACATCCATCCATCCATCCATACATACATACATACATACATACATAAATCTATCCATCCACCCATAAATACTTCCATCCATCCATACATACATACATACATACATACATACATAAATCTATCCGTCCACCTATATATACTTCAATCCATCCATCCATCCATCCATTCATACATATGTACATACATCTATCCATCCATCCATACATACATCTATCCATTCCTCCATCCATCCATCCATCCATCCATTCATACATACATACATACATAAATCTATCCATCCACCCATAAATACTTCCATCCATTCATCCATCCATCTATCCATCCATCCATCCATCCATCCATTTTCTGTACCATTTATCTTACAAAGAGTCACAAAGAGCTTGAATATAATCTCCCCATGGACATGGTGCCAATCCATCACAGACACATAGTCTGCACTCCTCGATAACAATGTAGGTGGTCTCATTAGCTCACTAAATTAGCTAGCTGAGATAACAACGTCATGTAGCGATGGGAAGGTTCTCCTTACAGTAAGAGAACTGTGGGCAATACAGGACACAAAGAGCCATGTTTTAGACTGTTGTAGCATTCTGAAAGAGACATAACTTAAATAACAGCCATAACTCCTATATGTAATGTTTGTGTTATATTTTAATTTAAAATTTTGAACAAGGTTTAAAACACTCCAGGATGTGTGGCTGTAAGAATGTGGTTACAACTGATCCTAAAGTTGAAAGATCGTTATATTTTCTAGGACAGAATGCTCCAGAAGGCTTTATCTGTTTCTATATGGTACCAAATCAATTTAATCAACAAATAAAGCTATGAAAAACCACTGAAAATCACAAAAAGTTAAAATTATTGCATATAAAAGTTCTTTGATTTGTAATAAGCCCCAAGGTTTAAACCTTATATTAAAGTATATTTCTGAATCACACAACAGGCAGTTCCGGTGCACTAATCTGATTGGTCGAAGGCTGTTAGATCAGTGTTTATATTTCCTATAACTAGCCACAAATCCTCGTGAACTAGGGTTACTCTCCCTTAAGTGTTTAATTTCTTGCATCCAGAACGAAGGAGCTCTTGAAGGAAAGAGGAAAAGAATTTAGGGATATTTTTTTAAGAATCATTTGGGAATAAAAGACAGCTCTTGAGTCATGCCTGAGTTCTCGCTTGTTATTTTGTGAGTCAGTTCAATCCCATCTGTGTGTGTGTGTGTGTGTGCTCCCCTTCTCACTGCAGGATGCTGCAGTGCAGCTCTTAGTTTCTCTTTTACGCTTCAGTATGATGCTGATATACATTTCCTAAAATATTTACAAGCTGTGAGCATGCATTAGGACGTTCAAACCAACACACACACACACACACACACATTGACAAACTTTGAACCCAATCTTCTGGGGAGATATTTAATAGCCCATAACATATCATTGGTAAGGAGTATGACTGTTTGTTTTCATGCATGACTAGAATCCTATTTAGACGCCTCCCGTGTGGAGATAACGTCCATCCGAGCGAGCAGCGAGTGAAAGAGGGAGCAGGTGGCCATTAACAGCTGCTGATGCATAAGGCTGAATGATCTCAATGTAAATATATCACATGCCTCTTAACTCAACACTCCCTCACGGCTAATATCATTTACATGTTCCAGAATTTTCTTTTCTAATGGTCTGGTCAGTTCCTCCAGGAGTTTTTGTGTGAATGTTGCAGCCAAAATGCTTGATTTCTGATGCAGTTTGGAGAGGGTTTTTTTTTTGTCTGGTCAACCCTGCCCAGAATGCACCATGGCTGACAAACATGGCTGGCCCAGGCTACACACAAACTTCTAATTAAACACACCTCTTGCCTTGCCTATAACACACACATATATATAAATGACATTCACTCATTGTAATTTGCTCAATTCTTGACCTGCCTATCACACACACACACACACACACACACGACACTCAATTGTAGTAATCTGTTCAATTATGGCCTTGCCTATCACACACACACACACACACACACACACACACATAAAAGTGACCCTCACTTGCAGTAATCTGCTCATTTCTTGACTTGTCTGTCACACACACACACACACACACACATTTGTTGTAATCTGCTCAATTTCCTCATCTGACTACTGCCAAGCCTCACATTCCAGTGACTGCTGTTTTTTTGCTAGTTTCCTGTTTTTTTCCATATTTCCAGTTTATTCCTTCGTCCACTTTGTCCTGTTTGTGCTTCTCCTGACCTATGCCTGTAATCGTGACTGTGATTCTGCCTGACGTCTGCCTGCCTTTAATAAACCTGCAACTGCATCTGCTTCCCCCTCTTGTGATCAGACAGCACAGGATTTTTCACTGAAACTCTCTCAGTATATTTTATATATGTAATAAAAATCCAGCCAGCATTGAAAAGACATTTGTTTCCCTTGAGTGCTCTTGAGTGTGTGTGTGTGTGTGAATTTCTGTATAAAGAGACTCTAATAAGATTGATTGATGTTTATAATCATACGCATTCGAGTATAAAGATAATCACTGTGACAGTTTGTAATAAAATGTGGCCCAAAAGCTTTATATCCAATTTAACCATCAGAGGCTGAGTCTCCCAAATGGATTATATTTACATTTCTGGCAACCGAAGTACAAGGAGGAATCCTTTAAAGCATGGGGAGAACAAGCTAACTGCAAACGCCATGTACTTTGGGAAGGAGTCGAATCTCCAACCCTGAAGGTTTAAGGCAAGCAGTATTCCTTTTATACAAATTATAAAGGGGCCCAGGGCCCCAGCTTAGTGGACCTGGGATTCAAACTCACAACCTTTTTAATCAGCACCTTAAACCAGTTTTACAAATAAATGCTAAAGCTTCCAGTGAAGCAAACCCTCACTTAACTTCTCCTCCATCGCACAAGGAGTTGTGGGCGGTTTGAGCTAAAAAAGTGTCCACAGATCCACAAGTTTAAAGTCTCTGGAAATATCTGACCATCTGGATACCTTTGGGAAACTCGTTTCAACATACGACAATTTGGGACACACTAATTCTAATCTCTTGTACTATTTAGGACGGATAGTAAGTGAATTGGGATGCAGAGATTCCCTGTTTTTTGTTGTGAATAATTTATACTACAGGATTGCTGGAGATCCAGTGCTAGCCCTTGAGCGTTATGGTTAAGTCATTTATAATTTATTTCAGATAACATCTCTCGATCCATCCATCCATCCATCCATTTTCTGTACCACTTATCCTGCACATGAGTCATAAAGAGCCTGGATTCAATCTCAGGGGACTCGGGGAACAACTCAGGGGACTCCATGGACAGGGTGCCAATCCATCACAGACACCAATTCACACATTATGGACAATTTAGAGATGCCAATCAGTCTACAATCTATTTTTTTGGACTGAGGGAGGATACCGAAGTACCTGGAGAAAAGAACTCAAAGTACCTGGAAGAACAAGCAGACTCCAAACTCCCTGTACTCAGGGAAGGAGGCAAACCTCCAACCCTGAAGGTTTGAGGAAAGCAGCATTCCTTCTGCAGTACTTTTACCCACTATTTACATTTACATTAATGCCATTTGGCAGATGCCCTTACCCTTCTAATTTTATACAACTGATGGTTAAGGGCCTTGCTCAGGGGGCCAGCAATGGCAACTTGGTGGACCCGGGATTTGAACTTACAACCTTCCAGTCCAATGCCTCACCCACTGAGCTACCACATCCCCCCACTATTGATTAACGACAGCTAAATGATGCCTAATTTCCCCCCTACCTGCCTCCCCTCCAGTGTGTAGAGTCTCTTGACCACTCCTGAGTCCAGCTTGATGGCATCGCTGATGTCCGTGAGCACTTGCTCGAATGAGTGTGCCGTCTTCTTGTTCAGGAGGATGCGCACGGCCTTGCGTGGCTTCACCCCGCTCCGGATCACCGTCACCAACTTGGGGCGGATGAAGTCCTTGTTTTCTCGCTCCCTCAGCTCGTTCTTTAGTATGGGTAAAGAGGAGAGAGAGCGTGACGTGCCGGCCCTGACGTTCACAGACCAGTTGGGGTTCACGTTCTTCTTATAATCCACTTTGCGGAAGGGTTCGTTGGAGGCGCAGACATAGCTCTCACCTGTCGAGGGTGGGGGGAGAGGAGGGGTTAGAGGTTGTACAATATTTATAAAAGTATCGACTTTTCTACTTTGTTTTTTTAATGCACTCATTCATTGCTATAGTAACAGCTCATTCACAGGTACTAGCATAGCACATGTACCATAGAAAAACATTTTTGATATGGTGATGGAACTTGTTTTGTAGATGCTCTACAACATTAAAATGGATAAAAAAGAACAATCTGGCATTATAGGGAGATAAAAAACTTTGCCGACATGCTGTTGATTATTGATTATCTTTTCCAGGAAGTAACAGATCAGTTGACTACTGACTCTTAGCTCCCTAAAATGGTCACCTAGAATCTTCTACATTAAAACTTTAAAATGTTTTCCTTACAAGATCAACCAAAGAACCTTTTATACTTTACTTGACAAGAGAGCATGGTGATTAGAACAACTAATTATATCTGTTATAACCTACAGTGATAGTTTGCTCGTGGCACACAGGTCTGCACTTCTCTCAACATTGTTGTTCATCTCTCCCAGGCCTTGCAGCAGAATGATCTCCTCATGGCCTCTGTTGCTGCAGCTAATCTTGGCATTGAAATCTCCCATCATGACAGTAATGTCACGTCCTGGGTTCCCTGATGATCTTTGGCTTATGTGAGCTGCATCTACTTCATCATGGCCCAAGAACTGAAGCAGTTCTCCTTAAGTTAAGTACCCTTTATTTGTACATTACTGCACAGTAAAAATATTTCTTCACATATCCCATCCTTGGAGGGTTGGGGTCAGAGCACAGGGTCAGCCATGATGCAGGAACCCTTGGGCTGGGGGGAGGGTGTTGGGAGCCTTACTCAAGGGTCCAACAGTGGCAGCTTGGCAGTGCTGGGGCTTGAACCCTGATCTTCCCATCAACAACCTAGAGCCTTAACCACTTAACCTTTTAAAAGCCTCTTCTTAAAAGGAACCAGTTCTCATTGATTCCTAAAATAGCATTTCAGCAACAACTCAGTGTTTTTCTCTCCTCCTACATGGTTCTGAGGTTCCATGTTCTGATGGTAGTGGTCCTGCTAGAGATGATGTTCCCTAAAATGACTTTACATACCAAGCATCATGTGTTCTTCTCTTAGAGCTCCATCATCTCTCAGGGATGAACTATTTCTGGCAGCAAAAGACAGTTTTAAGGGAAGGGGTGGTGCTTCGCTATCGGCCATCCCTCCTTCTTTCTCGTCCAGGCTTGGGGCCTGGTGGAGTATAGCTGCTGTAACAGTAGCTAACTTGCTGCACAGCAGTTTATGTACATGGAAACAGTTAAATCTATGATGTGCCATTCTTTAACATAAAATAATTAAATCAATGGCAAATTGTTGTGGTGTAGAAGGAAAGGAAAATAATCATCTTTAGGGTAGTAACTCTGCTTCATCACACCACTCTGTTGTTGATTAGTTTCCTGTAAAAGCGTGTTTTATTTCTTATATATTGTTGTTGTATTTTTGGCTGCTCCCTATCTGGGTTAACCACAGCGGATCACTCGGTCCACATGTTTCGATTTGGCACAGGTTTTACACTGGATGCCCTTCTGCACGCAACCCTCAAGTTTTTAATGGCCATATAATGCATGATACGAACACAAACACTCTATTGCTATTATACACAGATCAGGCATAACATTCTGAGCACTGAGAGGTGAAGTGAATAACACTGATGATCTCCTCATCATGGTACCTGTTAGTGGGTGGGATATATTAGGCAGCAAGTCAACATTTTGTCCTCAAAGTTGATGTGTAAGAAGGAGGAAAAATGGACAAGCATAAGGATTTGAGCGAGTTTGATGAAGGGCCAAATTGTGATGGCTAGACCACTGGATCAGAGCATCTCCAAAACTGCAACTCTTGTGGGGTGTTCCCAGTCTGCAGTGGTCAGTATCTATCAAAAGTGGTCCAAGGAAGGAACAGTGGTGAACCGGTGACAGGGTCATGGGCGGCCAAGGCTCATTGATGCACGTGGGGAGCGAAGGCTGGCCTGTGTGATCTGATCATACAGATGAGCTACTGTTGCTCAAACTGCTGAAGAAGTTAATGCTGGTTCTGATAGAAAGGTTTTGGCAGCAAACAACAGGGGGTAGGGGGAACAACACAATATTAGGCAGGTTGCCTGGTCGGTGTATTGTTGTACATTACAGCTGCATGCATTAAATAATGACAAGGAGCGCTTTTTTCCTGTATATAACACAATTGAATTAATTAAAAACCCAGCATTTGCTCCCAGATCAGTCTTCTTACACATGAGCTCTTTTCCACTAATCAGGTTTCTCCAGGAAGACTTGCGCTGCAGATGAAAGAGCCTTTTTATAGCCTGCCACAATCTTTGGAATGCACTAAACAGCTCCAAAAGCTGCAATCGAAAGTTTTAACGGCTGTGTTATCTCACACACACACATCCTTGATTATCGCGAGAGCTATCTTTATGCATTTCTTTGAAAGACTCTTGGTATAGCGAGCCTCTCATACAGTTCACGTGTCCGGGTGGAATGCAGAGCACGCCGAGGTCACTTCTCTCTTCTCTCACTCTTGCGGTGTTGGCCGACGTCCCGAGTATTTTCACCGACATTCCAGGGGAACAGTGCTAAATCGAGCCCTCCCTTTCCCTAAGGCCTACTCAAATCCAGACTCTGATGGTAAATGGAAACCGTAAGAAGGGATGACTAAATCAATGGATGAATGAATAAGCGTTTTCCCCTAGAAAAACAATCAGGAAGCAGAGTCTAAATTGGTCGATGGTCTGAAAAGCTACGGATTTAATTGACACAGCTGAAGAAACTGATGAAAGTTTACTTTGTGTGTGTGTGTGTGTGTGTGTGTAAGGCTAGGCACAGCTTGGCACTACGGCACATGCAGCTGCTCTAAAAATGGACCTTTGTCACAGAGACTTGCTGGAGCATCATATGAGGAAAAACAACCGAAGACAATTAAAAGCACATAAATATAAATATCATTAAATATCATTAAGCATTTCTCTCCTCATGTGAGTGTCAATACCCTCCTTATGATGTACGATGGACTTTTCTGGTGCTATGGAAAAACGTGCAAACACGAAACACTTCATGGTGATAACAGCGTGAGAACACTGTTGCTAGGTAACCGGGATATATGGACGTTGAGCTAGTCAATAATAAGCTAGCAGTCATGTAGCAGTTAAGTATTTTACTCCAGTATGATATGAGCATAAAACTTACAAGAGTTGAAGTTAGGGTTAGGGATGTATAGGTTAGCACTCTCTCTCTCTCTCTCTCTCTCTCTCTCTTTGTCTCTCTCTCTCTCTCTCTCACACACACACACTTTTGTTGTACAAATGTTAACATTTCTCTCAGATGTGTCGATAAATTCCTGAGAAAATTATCCTATATGATTAGAATTTTATGACCTTACACAAAGCATTGGATTTCTACAGATTCTTCTTACATACAACTATCAAAAAAGACCATCTGTTTATATGAATGTGGTGCAGAAATGATTGTCTAAATAATATTTATCTTTATTTATACTTGACACTTTAAATATCTCATGACAGTTATGGGTAGAACCTCCTGTTCCACTCTGACCTGTGCCTCAAACTCTAAACACCACTACACACCTCACCATACCTCTACAAACCTCAACACACCTCA
Source organism: Hemibagrus wyckioides (assembly GCF_019097595.1). NCBI lineage: Eukaryota > Metazoa > Chordata > Actinopteri > Siluriformes > Bagridae > Hemibagrus > Hemibagrus wyckioides. The sequence continues at coordinate 6,095,353 of NC_080712.1, forward strand.
CCATTCCTCTACACACCTCACCATACAAACCTCTACACACCTCACCATACCTCTACAAACCTCAACACACCTCACCATTCCTCTACACACCTCACCATACAAACCTCTACACACCTCACCATACCTCTACAAACCTCAACACACCTCACCATTCCTCTACACACCTCACCATACAAACCTCTACACACCTCACCATTCCTCTACACACCTCACCACACCTCACCATACCTCTACACACCTCTACACACCTCACCATTCCTCTACACACCTCACCATACAAACCTCTACACACCTCACCATACCTCTACACACCTCTACACACCTCACCATACCTCTACACACCTCACCATACCTCTACAAACCTCAACACACCTCACCATACCTCTACACACCTCACCATTCCTCTACACACCTCACCATACAAACCTCTACACACCTCACCATACCTCTACAAACCTCAACACACCTCACCATACCTCTACACACCTCACCATTCCTCTACACACCTCACCATACAAACCTCTACACACCTCACCATACCTCTACACACCACTACACACCTCACCATACCTCTACACACCTCACCATACCTCTACAAACCTCTACACACCTCACCATACCTCTACACACCTCACCATACCTCTACACACCTCACCATACCTCTACATACCTCACCATACAAACCTCTACACACCTCACCATACAAACCTCTACACACCTCACCATACCTCTACACACCTCTACACACCTCACCATTCCTCTACACACCTCACCATACAAACCTCTACACACCTCACCATACCTCTACACACCTCTACACACCTCACCATACAAACCTCTACACACCTCACCATACCTCTACACACCTCTACACACCTCACCATACCTCTACACACCTCACCATTCCTCTACACACCTCACCATACCTCTACAAACCTCAACACACCTCACCATTCCTCTACACACCTCACCATACCTCTACACACCTCACCATTCCTCAACACACCTCACCATTCCTCTACACACCTCACCATACATACCTCTACACACCTCACCATTCCTCTACACACCTCACCATACCTCTACAAACCTCTACACACCTCACCATACCTCTACACACCTCACCATTCCTCTACACACCTCACCATACCTCTACAAACCTCTACACACCTCACCATTCCTCTACACACCTCACCATTCCTCTACACACCTCTACACACCTCACCATTCCTCTACAAACCTCTACACACCTCACCATTCCTCTACACACCTCACCATTCCTCTACACACCTCTACACACCTCACCATTCCTCTACAAACCTCTACACACCTCACCATACCTCTACACACCTCACCATTCCTCTACACACCTCACCATACAAACCTCTACACACCTCACCATACCTCTACACACCTCACCATACAAACCTCTACACACCTCACCATACCTCTACACACTTCACCATTCCTCTACACACCTCACCATACCTCTACACACCTCACCATACCTCTACACACCTCACCATTCCTCTACACACCTCACCATACCTCTACACACCTCTACACACCTCACCATACCTCTACACACCTCACCATACCTCTACACACTTCACCATTCCTCTACACACCTCACCATACCTCTACAAACCTCTACACACCTCACCATACCTCTACACACCTCTACACACCTCACCATTCCTCTACACACCTCACCATACAAACCTCTACACACCTCACCATACCTCTACACACCTCTACACACCTCACCATTCCTCTACACACCTCACCATTCCTCTACACACCTCACCATACCTCTACACACCTCTACACACCTCACCATTCCTCTACACACCTCACCATACCTCTACACACCTCTACACACCTCACCATTCCTCTACACACCTCACCATACCTCTACACACCTCACCATTCCTCTACACACCTCACCATACCTCTACAAACCTCTACACACCTCACCATTCCTCTACACACCTCACCATACCTCTACACACCTCAACACACCTCACCATTCCTCTACACACCTCACCATACCTCTACACACCTCACCATACCTCTACAAACCTCTACACACCTCACCATTCCTCTACACACCTCACCATACCTCTACACACCTCACCATACCTCTACACACCTCACCATACCTCTACACACCTCACCATTCCTCTACACACCTCACCATTCCTCTACACACCTCACCATACCTCTACACACCTCTACAAACCTCACCATACCTCTACACACCTCTACACACCTCACCATACCTCTACAAACCTCTACACACCTCACCATACCTCTACACACCTCTACACACCTCACCATTCCTCTACACACCTCACCATACCTCTACACACCTCACCATTCCTCTACACACCTCACCATACCTCTACACACCTCACCATACCTCTACACACCTCACCATACCTCTACACACCTCACCATACCTCTACACACCTCACCATTCCTCTACACACCTCACCATACCTCTACAAACCTCTACACACCTCTGCAAACCTCTGAAAACCTTTCCAGACCTCACCTACACCTCTAAAAACCTCTGCACACCTCTACAACTTCACCATACCTCTACACATCTCATCACACCTCTACAAACCTCTAAACACCTCTACATACCTCTACACACAACTAAACACCTCTACACATCCTACCACACCTCAAAAAAAACTTTGAATACCTACACCTTTCATCACACCACAAAACACATCTAAATATCTTTAAATATAAGGTATATGCACTGTATACTGTATATATATTTGCTGTGTTCCCAATGTTTCCAGAATCCAGAACACTGTTAACTTTGCATTTGGTAGAGCGGAGGAATTAAGGCAGCATGTTGGACAGTTTCCTTATCCGCTAGTTTTTAAAAGACACTCTCTTAAAATAAGAGCCATGTACAAGCAAGACTATGTTTAGGATTAAAGCACCAGCAGCTGTAGGCACGAATTTATAGAGAATGAGAATGAAGTGAATTTTTAGGAAGTGAACATTTTTACATTGTCCATGTGGGACGGCAGCAGGACGTGAGTCACTAATACAGAAGCTCCAAGCAGCAGAGTAGGATCAGAATGAATCAGGGAGGTCTGGAGGATGAAAGGAGCCACAGCAGTAGAAGTGCGTCAGGATCAAGCGCCGGCATCCCATCATGCAGCAGGAGCGTTACTCATCACTGTATAAAACTTGAGGTATCTGCATTAAAGCTTCTGGGACATAGAACTTGTTTACTTCCTTTCTTCTTTTGCAGTGCCCTTGAAACCTATCAAGACTCTATCGAGGATGAAGAGAGGGAAACTGCTGAGACTGCAGCAGCAGTTTGGATGAGTTTCAGCACCTGAGTGAGAGGCTAGAGGTGGTAGAGGTGGTGGTGGAGGTGGTGGTGCTGGTGGCAGCTCGATCGGGGTAATAAAAGACCAGCTTAGGAAATGACAGTGAGGTTTAGAATGCATAAAAAGTCTGCTCCTGATAAAATGGCAGGATCTTATTGTAAAGAAAATCCAACAAAAACAGCTGATCTTTATTAGGTTTTAATCAAAAGAATAACTTTAATCATGACAACTGTATGCTAATTGCTTTTAAACATGAGACTGAATATGATTGGTTTATTCTGAACACAGCCACACCCCCAATTATAAAAGGATGCACATACTTGTGCAACTAGACCTGCTAAGCTAAGCCACCGCTCTTCAGAAAGTGCTTTAAGAACAATTAATGGTTCCTCAGAAATAGGTTCTGCTTGGAAAACTTTCTGACAGAAAAAACCCTTGTTATCGGGTTCCATTAAGAACCTTTACAAATCTCTAAACACCTCTACACACCTCACCACACCTCTACAAACCTCACCACACTTCTACAAACCTCACCACACTTCTACAAACCTCTACACACCTCTACAAACCTCTACACATCTCACGACACTTCTACAAACCTCTACACACTTCTACAAACCTCTACACATCTCACCTAAACCTCTACAAACCTCTAAACACAACTACACATCTCTACAAACCTTTAAACACCTCTACACAGCTCTAAACACAACTTCAGACCCCACCACACCACTACAAACCTCTAAACACAACTACACATCTCTACAAACCTCTACACACAACTACACATCTCTACAAACCTCTACACACCTCACCACACCTCTACATACCTCACCACACCTCACCACACCTCTACCTCACCACATCTACATACCTCTATAATCCTCTAAACAACTCTACACACCTCTACATACCTCTACACACTTCACCACACCTCTACACACATCTACATACCTCTACAATCCTCTACACACCTCTACATACCTCTACACAACTCTACAAACCTCTAAACACCTCAATACACCTTTACAAACCACAGAAATAGGTTCCTCAGAAATAGGGTGGTATACTTTCAGACAGGAAAACCCCTTATAGTAGAGTTCTACTTAGAACCTCTACAAACATCTAAACATGACTGCACATCTCTACATTCCGCTACAAACCTTTACACACCTCTAGATATCTCTACACAGCTGTGAACATCTCACCATACCTCCACAAACCTGTAAACACAACTTCACACCACTACACACCTCAAAACACCTCTAAAAACCTCTTAATACCTCAAAACACCTCACCACAACTCTGTAAACCTGTGTGGTGGCAACTTGTCCAATCAAACTTATCAATTTATTGTATTTTGATGTTTATATTTGCTGACATTAGAAGTTTTGAAAAAGCAACAATCTCATAAAAACAGAAGTATATGTACTGAATACAGTATATATATTGCCTGCTATCCCAATCTTTCCAGAATCCAGAACACTTTTGTTGGACACTTTAAGGAGCAAACTGGGGGAAAAAAGCCTTAATGGTGCTTCATAGTGGGTTTTTTCAGACTATACTGATGAATGAACTTGTTGAGTCTGGAAATCTGACCCAAACTGGGATGATTACGGCAAAATCTGGCATACTGGGTTAGGAACCCAGACCTGAAATGAAAAAGCGGCATTCATTTCTGATATAATTTCAGGAATTTTCTGTAAAGACGAACTAAAAAATAAAACGTTGGAACTAAAATACTAAACTCAGTTGCAACTGCAAATGTAATGTAATATTCAGATGAACATATATATAATTATAACATATTTTATAATCTAGTTAAAATAAATCTAGTTAAGAAAAAAAAATTTTTTAATAATATATTTTATTTTTTTAATATTTTTTTTAACATATAATTTTGCTTGAGGGCTAAACATTAGCATGCTGACAAACTAGCCAATGAGGCAAAATTTGAGAGAAAAATATGACTAAAATCCAGTGGTAAAATCTGATTGACTTTTTGTTGAGGGAACCAGGGGGATGATCACTTCCGGGTCACTCTACAAAAATACCTCATCCCTGCAGCAGTCTATTAGGTTTAAAATTCAAAATCCTAACTCAGTGCCACGTTCTAAAACAACCCGAGCTGGGTTCATCCGCTGGACCGACCCAGATTGGGGTATTTATAAACCAGCTATTTGTAGAGTCGAGTTCTGAGTTTCTTAAGAGGAAAATAAGGCAAAAAAATCACAATAAAGTGAGGAAAGACGGATCTTAACAAAAAGCACTCCTGAAAGCTGAATTTGAGACTTCTGTGTTTCAACAAATTGGCTTTTAAACATAAAACAACACATTCTCCATTCCCCTGTTTCTTCCCAGGTTCAACCTATAAACTATAAATCTACTTTTAAAGCTTCACGTGTCAACAGATAATAAAAAAAAAGAAGAAAAATTCCATTTCCACATAACAAGCGACCAGACTCCCAAGACACCGGGCTAAATTATTATTAAGCTGAGGAATTAATAAAAAGCTAAATTAGCCGCTCGGCTCCAGATGGGGTCATGGTAACTGATGAGAAGAGTGACACAAATGAGCAGTTTAACACATAAGGAAGAGGCGGGAACTTGTTACGGTCACACCGGGGGATTGTGGGATACAAAGGCAGCGTTGACATGGGACTCAGGTGTGAAATTCCCACAGCGAGTAGCAACCCTGTGCCCTGTTTCACTGAACTAGTGTTCTTCTGGTGTCCAGCTGAGACTTCCCATTTACTCATCTTTAAACAACATCAGCTGGGGCTCGGCCATCTCCTTTGTCTGTAGCTGTCATGACATACGATATATGAGCTTGGTCAGCGGTCAGCTGCTGTCTGTGCTTGAATGTGGTTTTTGGAAAATTGTAATAAAACTGAAAAAGAACCTATTTAGGAAATACTAGGACGTAAGAATTGAAGCTTATTGTAATAAATTGAAGATTTGTAAAATATACTGTGACACATAAGTAGGGAATAGAGCACAGGACCCATCCAGAAGTTGATTATTTTCCTATAACTTCACATTCTGAGGTGTTTTATACCTCTTATTATGAATGTTTTAATGTAAGAAAAACACACATTGTTTTTGTCCACTCATAAATACAAAAAAAGTTAGGATGAACCAAAGAAAATGGGTTCACAAGAACCATTTCTGGTTCCCCCAAAGAATCTTTCAGTAAATGCTTAGTGCCATAAAAACCTTTTTATAGTCTGATTTGTTGTGTCCATGTTCAGCATTGAACGTCTTTATCATGTTCCACTCCACAGTGGTGGTTAATATGAAGCTCATATGAAAGTAGACACTCAGGACTTTAAGATTTGTAGTGTTTCAGAAGTATTTCTGAATTAGCTGCAAAGTAAATGTAGATACCATATACATTTTTGTTCTCTGAGATGCCCTGAGTGCTTGTCTCACAATGAAAGCCCTGACTCATCTGTTGTCATGACGATTGGAGTTAAAGGGAAATAATTTCACATCACTTAATGAGGCAGTCCTGTTTTACAGCATATTTACATTTAACATCATGGAATATCTATGAAAGCATTTACTTCCTGTCATTGCTTACATTAGCTATAGAGTAGCTATAAACAGCTACTCTGTCTTTCGTTCCTGTCCGGTTTTTATCTGAAGTAGCCTTTAACTGTCACATATACATTACTGCACAGTGAAATTCTTTCTTCACATATACTATCCTTGAAGAGTTGTGGTCAGAGCAGAGGGTCAGCCATGATGGAGGGTCGAGGGCCTTGCTCAAGGTCCCAACAGTGGCATCATAGTGGTGCTGGGGCTTGAAGCCTGATCTTCCCATCAACAACCCCAAGCCTTAACCACTTGAGCTACCACAACCTTAAACAGAGCAGGGAATCAAACTTAATGTTCTAAGGCAGGTGGCAGTGGTGGCTAGACATACCACTGGTCCTTCTCCAGGGCAAGTTGAGACCTCATCACAGCACTCCAGTGGAAGGGATCAAATCAAACTGATTGAGAGCAAGGGGTACACACAGTCTGAGATCTTATCGGGTTCCTACAGTTGATGGAAAGTGGATCAACCTCCACGTAGGGGAATTGAACCCCGGTCTTCTGTGTGAGTAGGTGGAGATACTGTCTACTATACTAATGAGGAACATCCAATAACAGCACTTGGCTTATGCAGTCCATGGGTTTCAGTCTGGCCTCTCACTGGGCTCTTTGGACTCAGAAATCTCAGAAACCTGCTGACAAGAAACCACAAACTTCAAGGAGTCTCTTCACCTTCTTTAAAGCACTGGCTCTGATTCAAACCTTCATTCACAAATGTTACATAAATGTTTTTTTCACCAAATATTTCACCAGAGCAACTTTTCCTTTACTACTTAACAATGTAATATTTTAAGCTGAAATTGTGTCAAGGCAATTGTGATAATGTTTGTAGGGTCCCTGTGAAAGAGCTGTTACTGTAAGAACAACAAAAACACACCAGACCAAGTGCATTAATATAAACCTGTGATTTGCCTTGAAGCCAGAACCACTTTCACAGCAGCTGTTAGTGAACACTGTTTGACCAATCAGAACCCAGAATTCGGTTCCACATGACTGAATTGAGTAACATTAATAAGGTTAGTTTCTCTACATCTAACTTGATCTGAGCGTGGATTTTCAAATCCCTGAATAAAATCAATCCCCGAGCTAACATGTGAGCTGAGAATCGAACCCACTGCCCTGGTGTTTAGTATCAGATGCATGACCACTGCTCTGTTCTACTATACATGCACCATCACGCTCACCCCTCATCGTTCAATCTAGTCATTAGAAACGTGTTTAAATTAAGTTTTGTGTAAGTGATGAAATCAGGATTTGCTGAGTAAAATTTTATGTGAATTTTATGTAATATTTTATTTGTAGTTCCGTTATTTCTATTATTGTATTATTAATATCCCTGTCCTATTTACAGTATTATATAAAGTGATGAATAATTTGTCATTAGAATTCAAATATCCAGAAATCCTTTGTTCTTAAAGAGTTGGTTTCAGTGAATTACTTCAGGCATGATGATTAAACAGGACTACAGAGATCAGGGCACAAAGAGCATCGTTACATGGTAGATCTCTCTCTCTCTCTCCCTCCCTCACCCTCTCTCTCTCTCTTTCTCTCTCTTTCAATCCCCTCACACTCTCTCTCCCAAGCTCTCCCTCACCCTCTCTCTCTCTCTCTCTCTCTCTCTCTCTCTCTCTTTCAATCCCCTCACACTCTCTCTCCCAAGCTCTCCCTCACCCTCTCTCTCTCTCTCTCTCTCTCTCTCTTTCAATCCCCTCACACTCTCTCTCCCAAGCTCTCCCTCGCCCTCTCTCTCTCTCTCTCTCTCTTTCAATCCCCTCACACTCTTTCTCCCAAGCTCTCCCCCAAGCTCTCTCTCTCTCTCTCCCTCCCTCACCCTCTCTCTCTCTTTCTCTCTCTTTCAATCCCCTCACACTCTCTCTCCCAAGCTCTCCCTCACCCTCTCTCTCTCTCTCTTTCAATCCCCTCACACTCTCTCTCCCAAGCTCTCCCCAACATCTCTCTCTCTCTCCCTCACTCTCTCTCTCTTTCTAAAACCTCCCTCTCTCTCTCTCTCTCTCTCTCTCTCTCTCAAACCTCTCTCACTCCCCCCCTCTCTCAAACACCTCACATTCTCTCTCCCTCTCTCGCTTTTTCTCCCTCTGTCTCTCTCCCTTACTTTCTCTCCCTCTCAAACACCTCACACTCTCTCTCCCTCTCTCTTTTTCTCACTGTCTCTCCTCCTCCCTCTCTCTCCCTCTCATACCCCTTACACTCTCTCTCTCTCTCTCTCTCTTTTTCTCCCTCTGTCTCTCTCCCTTACTTTCTCTCCCTCTCAAACACCTCACACTCTCTCTCCCTCTCTCTTTTTCTCACTCTGTCTCTCTCCCTCCCTCTCTCTCCCTCTCATACCCCTTACACTCTCTCTCTCTCTCTCTCTCTCTCTCTCCCTCACTCTCTCTCTCTCTCTCTCTCTCTCTCTTTCAATTCCCTCACACTCTCTCTCCCAAGCTCTCCCTCACCCCCCCCCTCTCTCTCTCTTTCAATCCCCTCACACTCTCTCTCCCAAGCTCTCCCTCACCCCCTCTCTCTCTCTCTCTCTCTTTCAATCCCCTCACACTCTCTCTCCCAAGCTCTCCCCAACCTCTCTCTCTCTCCCTCACTCTCTCTCTCTCTTTCTAAAACCTCTCTCTCTCTCTCTCTTTCTCTCTCAAACCTCTGTCACTCCCCCCCTCTCTCAAACACCTCACATTCTCTCTCCCTCTCTCGCTTTTTCTCCCTCTGTCTCTCTCCCTTACTTTCTCTCCCTCTCAAACACCTCGCACTCTCTCTCCCTCTCTCTTTTTCTCACTCTGTCTCTCCTCCTCCCTCTCTCTCCCTCTCATACCCCTTACACACACTCTCTCTCTCTCTCCCCCCTAGGTAAGGTGATGCTTTTGGGAAAGCCGAGATTGTGAAGCGTCATTTAGACAAAAACTGCATATGACTGTGACAGAAGCTTCATGCTGGCAAACTGATTAAAAAACTGAAGCCAGGATGGCCAAACACACACACACACACACACACACAAACACTTTTCAGATGTTATACTTTTGGTCTGTGGTAGAGAAATCTCATCCCTTCTACACAACTCAAGTCACATTCACAGGCGATCAGGTTCAGGATCATCACAGCACTCATGGAGTCTCTTTATGGAACTAACCCCTGGAGGTGGAAATCAATCTCAGAGTGCCATATGGATTTGGAAATCATGGTTCTGAAACGTTCTGCTTTAACAGCATGCATGTTAAAAACTCACAGCACTTACACCTGCTTCCTGGACACAAATCAATTCTATTGACTCAACTGGACAATAATAGAGTCAATATGAGTCAAAGGCTCTGAGTTCTAGTATCATTGTAGAGGTTTTCTGCCTGCAGTATCATCTACAACTAAACTTTCATATAAAGATTTTTTTAACCTCAACTGGAGAATATTATCTATATGTATGTGTAAGATAGATAACATTATGATCACCTGCCTAATATTTTGTTGGTCCCCCTTTTGCTGCCAAAACAGCCCTGACCCGTCCTGCACTGTGTATTCTGACACCTTTCTATCAGAACCAGCATTAACTTCTTCAGCAATTTGAACAACAGTAGCTCGTCTGTATGATCAGATCACACGGCCCAGCCTTCGCTCCCCACGTGCATCAATGAGCCTTGACCGCCCATGACCCTGTCACCGGTACACCACTGTTCCTTCCTTGGAGCACTTTTGATAGATACTGACCACTGCAGACCGGGAACACCGCACAAGAGCTGCAGTTTTGGAGATGCTCTGATCCAGTGGTCTAGCCATCACAATTTGGCCCTTCGTCAAACTCTCTCAAATCCTTACGCTTGTCCATTATTCCTGCTTCTAACACATCAACTTTGAGGACAAAATGTTGACTTGCTGCCTAATATATCCCACCCACTAACAGGTGCCATGATGAGGAGATCATCAGTGTTATTCACCACCTCTCAGTGCTCATAATGTTATGCTTGATCAGTGTATATGGTTGAAATGACAATAAAAGCCTCCTGACCTTACTTGAGCAGATTATATCCAGTATTTTTAGACAGACTTTTGTTCAACCGTCTTGAATACAGCTATAGCGCTCCATCACACGTCTATTACTTTCATATAGAAAATATAGAAAAGTTGCATGTGTGCTACAAATCCATCTCATACAACCTGAAGGCTTGACAAGGTAATATAATACATTTTATATTCCTTCACTGTCACATCAGTCATTGTCTCAACTATTAATGCCATAACTATAGCTCAAAAACCACACAAAGGAACTGAAACAAGACCAAAACCTTCAGGCATTGGAAAATGAAAGCATATTTTTCTTTCACATCTTTTTAGCTTCAGCATGAAAAACAAGCTCGCTGTGGTGAATTTTCTGATGCAGGACATCGTCCACTCTGTAATCCCCCTTTCCCTTCCATTTATATTAAATTATTCTGATTATCAGACAATAAACACACTCCTGGAGCATGCATGGGGCAGTGTGATTTCTTCCCTAATGGATCTCTATTTAGCTCTTTCTACAGTTCCCATTTTTTGGCTGTCAGCATGCCATCCCACAGATGTGCAACATCAGCGATTATTATTTATATTTTTTATTTTTTATTCTATATTTAATTTATACACGGACAACAGTGAAAAGTATTTTACTACATGTAATGTCTATATATAATTGCAATAGGAATTAATGCAAAATCACACAATTTTTCAAAACAAATGCAGATTTTCTGAAGATCTGGGTCGAGAAGTGTTGTGTGACGTCATCACAACCAAAGCTTTCTTTTTATTCACATGCTCCAAACATGAGTACAGTTATCACAAAAAGTATATATTACATATATGTAAGTCTTCACTAGTAACTGGTATGAGTTTAAAGAAGATTGCTGTGCCAATTCAAGTAGTTTTTCCCATAAAAAAATAAATAAATAAATAAATAAATAAATAAATAAATAAATAAATAAATAAATAAATAAATAAATAAAATAACCTGCAGCAAAACTAACTGAAATAAAATGAAATAAAATTTAATTAAATTAAAATAAATTACATTTTAAAAATGAATGGATGAATAAATGAATAAATAAAAACCCTGGAGGACCTGCAACATGTAAAAAGACAAGCAAATCAAGGAAACATCTGCTTCCTTCAGTCAAAATCTTTTTTTGAATCTTTAGTCACTTGAAAAAGTTAATATTTCAGCAGAATTAAAAATATATAGACTTTTTAAAGATGACTTTATTTATGGAAGCTCTGCATTTTCGCACCAAGGTCTGAGTTCAAGCTCATAAATAAACCAATAAAACAGTCCTGACTTAAAAAAAAAAAAAGCATCAGATGAAGAAACTGACATATGAACTTGGAATATTTAACAATTACAGAGCTGCTGAACATCAACTGACCCCTCATAAGCCCCGCCCACTTCCCCTTCATCTAGACTCAGTCTTCATCTTCTTTCATCTAGACTCAGTCTTCCGGTCTGATAGACGCTTGGCACAGCACGCTTAGTTTTTTTTTCTGGTGAATTAATGTGAATTAAAATCTGTTAATGGATGTTCCAATTAGCTAATTCTGTCATTAACAGCAGTTAAGTGTATTTATATGGGATGGAACCCAAAAGAAGTTGGCTGGGAGTAATTACACAGAGTTTTTTGCAGGGTATTTAATGAATAGTGACAGTTGATTTAGAACGTGATTAAATGTTATTAAGTAATTATTCATAACACATGGCGCATTAATAATGTTTATTTGAAAATAATTATTATAATGAATCATAGAAACGTAAGGCCAATTAAAGATTTATGAATATTCATGAAAAGTCTTGCTGGCTGTTTTTTTAATTATTATTATTTTTTTACTGAAACACCTGAGTTGATGATTTTTGAGTTAAAGACTAAGCCTGAATGCGTGTATGTTTTTATTTTTTTTATTTTTTTTGCCATAATGGATAATTATTATGTTTGTGTGAACTGGTATGAACTTAAATAAACACACAGACATACACACACTCACCCTCGACAAGCTCATCCAGGCTGCTGACCTTCCTCGTGCCATCTATAGTATAAATGAGGCGCACTCCCTGCGGTAAACTCGCGCCATCCGACAGAGATCGCGTGAGTTCCACGAGAAGCGCATCCAGAGAGCGGAAGCGGTCACCGGACACGGCATACGCCAAGCCCTCAAAGTGGCGGTCTCCGTTGCGGTAGAAGCGCACTTTCCGTGCCTTCTTCTCGGCGGCGAGTGAGCGCAGCGTGCGCGCCCGGTAGAAGCTGCAGTGCGCGCTGTGCGCGGGACTCGCCACGGAGCCGTAGCCGTTCCCGTTTCCCCGGGACGCGCCGCGAGAACTGGATGCGCTTCCGCGACCCGAACGCGGTATCTTCTCCCTCTCCTCAAAGTGCTCCCATTCGATGCTTCTGCTTAAAGACATGATGCAGAGATTTGGACGTGTGAACGACTGGGTTTACGGGTCGCCGGTGCGTCTTGGCTGGATGAAGCGGCCCGGTTTCACGTCACCGAAACGCCGTATAAAGCTCATCAACTCAGAAAGATGCCAAAAAGGACAGCTTTGAACTTGAGTACAAGTTGGGCATCCGATCACCAAACGCTCCTAATGCAAGGTATTAAAAAAATCCAACAACAGCCACAAAAATCCGTTTGAAAGAATCCAAAGTCAACTCCTAGGATTGGCACCAAATTCCCTAAAACTATTCAATACGTCTAGAAGATGGGAATCCCACTGAAAAGCCTCCATGCAGTCGTGAAGCTGGTGATCAGGAATGTAAAACCTCCACATCAAAAGTCCAAGCAGCCGCTCCGTTATTCCAGCCTCATTCCGCTCTCACACATACATACACACGCACACACGCGCCCACGCACACACACACACACGCACACGACGTACCCCAAAACGAAACACAATACTGTACACCAAACACGCCCTCTCTGAATCTGGCCTCCCACGATTGGTTAAAGCAGTGATGAGTCGTGACGAGTCATATTTACGAATCGGTTCTTTTGAATCAACCGAATTACAAGTGGTTTGATTCAGTGATTCCCCAATTAGAAAAGCAGCTTGAAGTATTTCCTTAAGTCCATTCTGAAGAGATTATGGAGTACTGTGAAGTATATCCTCTACCTTTAGGACCCTGTAGGGTGTCTCTGAGTTTCAGTAATGTTTTAAACACTTCCTTTGCTGACTTCCGGTCATCATTTCCATAGAAGTTTAATTTCAGCTACATTGTTCTGAATGTTAAGCATGGTGCACACTCTAATGAACGTGGACTGTTATGTAAAGTAATGTGGGTGATATTCACTTCCGAGGCGTGAGAGGAAGCTCACAAAGGCACATTGAATACAATAATGAAGCAGGACCATTGTGTAGGCTTCCCACATTCCTGGTCCAGCAGCCAGCGGTAGATGAAGGCTGATATTAAACCGGAGGTTGATATCTAAATCTATCATTTTGCTCAATGAGTGCTGCAATCGGTTGTACTCTGAACTCTGAAAAACCCGACCTCCCACACGGAAAAGTGTAATGGAATGGTCATTCATCTTGGAATTCCCAGTCCCCCTTGCCCCACTTCTCCGGCACAAATGAGGTGGCGGCTCAGCATCAATAGATTTCCGTTTGAGTCATTTTCTGGATTTTACTTCATATGTAGCTGTTGTGTTGTCTTGTATTTTTTAAAAGCTACAAGTTAAAAAAAAATCTAGCATAATTCTGTTGATATCAGTCATCAACATGATAAGACCATATTTACATCCTTTTTTGGAGCAACCATGAACTAGACCTGTCTTATCACCAATCTTGTACAAATAATTAATGAAGATCTTCTTTATATATGTATCAAATTCAGAGATTAGCAATGAAATATCACTACTCTGGGCATCCATGTTTTTTCAAGCTGTTTTGACCTGAATGCGGCAAAATGGACTTAAAACTGTAATTGAGTTAAAACTGAATTTGTTGTGTGATGGATTGTAGAATTATTACAGATGAGCAATGAGTTAAAGCACATTATCATTATACAGTCTCACCAATAGTGTAATATATGCTACATGTACGGTAGTCATATATATTGATGTAAACTAGTGTAATTGTGAGCAGTGTTGTTACACACTGACAATAGGAAGGCTCATTCATTAATAAAAAACGCACACCACCAGGAGAGAGCAGGGAAAGGGAAGGAAGTGTCCTATCAAAGAGGAAATCCAGTGCACAATCACAACGCTCACTAATCCAGCCCAGACCGCAATCCCACCCAACGGGAAAAGGACAAAGAGGCAGAAAGAGTCTCTCACGCCTGGCGCTTCCATGTGTATAATCTCTAATGCTGTTCTGCTGGAAAGAGGATGAAACATTCTGTAGTGTAGAAACTTCATAATCTTCATAATCTTAATCTGTGACGAGTTTAGTATTTAAAATACACAAAGTTGTATTTATTGTATTATTATTATTTTTCACTGTGGATGTGATTTAAACCGACACTGCTGAACATCTGAATGTTATTGCATCATAACATCCATTTCCAATACCCTAATTAGTACTGTGTTGTATTCCTAATTAGGGTCACCTGGACAGGTCGCCACTCGACAGGGCCACACATATAGACAGATAACTATGAGCAATTTAGAATTACCAATCAACGTTGTTTTTGGACTGTGGGAGGAAACCGGAGTACGCGGAGTAAACCCACGCAGGCACAGGGAGAACATGCAAATTCCACACAGAAAGGCCCCTGCCTGTTCAAACCCATGATTTGAACCCAGGACCATCTTGCTGTGAGGCAACAGTGCTAACCACTAAGCCTCTGTGCTGCCTACATCATAACATGTAAGAGCCAATCATGTCCCACTGTGCAAATGCATCATATCATTCCCAGATTTCTAGATTTATCTGCATTTGATTCTTCATCTGTCAATTCATCCGACTATCTATCTATCTATCTATCTATCTATCTATCTATCTATCTATCTATCTATCTATCTATCTATCTATCTATCTATCTATCTATCTATCTATCTATCTATCTATCTATCTATCTATATAGTATCTATCTAATCTATAGTGTCTAGATTAGATTGAAAGCTGCAATTTCCTTAAGCTTGTGAAGAGAAAAGTGCACAATAAAGCTAACTCTATGAGTCAGGGCTGCATGCATCAGCTCTGTTTTTATTTCATGACATAATGTGTGGTTGGGACTCATATGCTATGTTGGATAAAAATAGCAGCATTTTGCATGTAGGATGAAACATTTCTCCACGGGACTGTCCTGGTATTTGGTCATTTCCTTTACTCTCACACTGACCTACACTACTGTACCAGTCAAAAGTTTGGACACACCTTCTAATCCCATGGTCTTTCCTGATGTTTATTTCTTTCTACATTGTAAAACAATGCTGAAGGTGGCTGAAATCCACAATAATGTCGTTTGAACAGTTGATATTGAGATATGTCTGCTACTGATGCTCTGTAAAGCCTTCATAACGCCTCTAATCTGAGGTGCTGTTAATTGGTGATTTCTGAGGCTGGTCACTCTAAATGAACTTCTCCTCTGCAGCAGAGGTCAGTTTTGGTCTTGCTTTACTGGGATGGTCTTCATGTGAGCCAGTTTCATCATGGTGTTTGATGGGTTTTGTAAATGCACTTGACAATACTGTTCTTGCAAGAACTATTCCAGAACACCTGACCTTCGTGTCTTAAAATAACAACTGACTGTTTTTTGTCGTCATTACATATGGATTACTTAAGTCCATGTGTGTTATTTCATAGTTTTGAAATCTCCAGTATTGTTTTAGAATGTAGAAAATAAATCCCTAAACAAAAAACATTGAATTAAAAGGTGTGTCCAAACTTTTGACTGGTAGAGTACGTTAATTTAGAATTCTATACACTGTATAGGACTTTCCATACGTTTAGCGTGTACAATAAATTCAGCTCTATTTCTGCTTTTGAATGAGCTTTTACATTAAGTTTTATACTTGGACTTGTTATTTGTGAACAGATGAGAGGCCATGATGGGGAAAGGTCAGTAGTGGTTAAAGAGGAAGAGGAAGTGGCCAGCAACGAGGCTGAACAACACAAAAACAAACTGACTAAGGCACTTTACTGAACCTACAAAAATGCTGAGCCATAGATTTAATGTTTGCTGATATAGAACTATTATTTTTTATGCTTACTACACTTAGTATAGTAACTAGCCATGAGATATATATCAGATATTTATTCAGATATATATTATATATATTATATATTATATATATACACTGATCAGGCACAACATTATGATCACCTGCCTAATATTGTGTTGGTCCTCCTTGTGCTGCCAAAACAGCCCTGACCCATCCTGCACTGTGTATCCTGACACCTTTCTGTCAGAGCCAGCATTAACTTCTTCAGCAATTTGAGCAACAATAGCTCGTCTGTTGGATCTGATCACACGGGCCGGCCTTCTGTCCCCACGTGCATGAGCCTTGACCGCCCATGACCCTGTCGCCGGTTCACCACTGTTCCTTCCTTGGAGCACTTTTGATAGATACTGACCACTGCAGACCGGGAACACCGCACAAGAGCTGCAGTTTTGGAGATGCTCTGATCCAGGGGTCTAGCCATCACAATTTGGCCCTTCGTCAAACTCTCTCAAATCCTTACGCTTGTCCTTCCTTGGTCCACTTAAAATGAATTGTGTTAGCGTTCTCAAATGCATTGCTATATAAATAGATTTCAACCACCTTTACAAACCTACACAAAAGTTTTTTTTAAAATCAAGAGTTTTTCATAAAACTTCAACATCATGTTTTAATAAAAAAAAATCATAATATAACAATTTTATTTACAGCATGATGAAAATTCTGCTTCCTTGCATTCAAAATTGCATTTGTACTGCAGGGATCAAACTTCATGACTGATCCAAGTCTGCCATCTAGTGAACATGACACTGAACTCTTTACTGAGAATACATTTTTAGGATTCAGTCTGAGACCTGTCTAGACTAACAGACTCAGTGTTGTTATTCTGTCTATGAGATATTAATTGTGGGGGTGTCAATCAATCAATCAATCAATCAATCAATCAATCATTCACTCACTCACACACTCTCACTCACTCACTCATTCACTCACTCACTCATTCACTCACACACTCACTCACTCACTCACTCACTCACTCACTCACACTCACTCACTCACTCACACTCATACTCTCACTCATACTCTCACTCACTCACTCACTCACTCACTCATACACTCACTCATACTCTCACTCATACTCTCACTCACTCACTCACTCACTCACTCATACTCTCACTCACTCACTCACTCACTCACTCACTCATACTCTCACTCATACTCTCACTCACTCACACACACTCACTCACTCATACTCTCACTCATACTCTCACTCACTCACTCACTCACTCATACTCTCACTCACTCACTCACACTCATACTCTCACTCATACTCTCACTCACTCACTCACTCACTCACTCATACTCTCACTCACTCATACACTCACTCATACTCTCACTCATACTCTCACTCACTCACTCACTCACTCATACTCTCACTCATACTCTCACTCACTCACTCACTCACTCATACTCTCACTCACTCACTCACTCACTCACTCATTCACTCACACACTCACTCACTCACTCACTCACTCACTCACTCACACTCACTCATACTCTCACTCATACTCTCACTCACTCACACACACTCACTCACTCATATTCTCACTCATACTCTCACTCATACTCTCACTCACTCACTCACACTCATACTCTCACTCATACTCTCACTCACTCACTCACTCACTCATACTCTCACTCACTCATACACTCACTCATACTCTCACTCACTCATACACTCACTCACTCACTCACTCATACTCTCACTCACTCACTCATACTCTCACTCACTCACTCACTCACTCACTCACTCATTCACTCACACACTCACTCACTCACTCACTCACTCATTCACTCACTCATTCACTCATACACTCACTCACTCACTCACTCACTCATACACTCACTCACTCATACACTCACTCACTCACTCACTCACTCACTCACTCATACACTCACTCATACTCTCACTCACTCACTCACTCACTCATACACTCACTCACTCACTCACTCACTCATACACTCACTCATACACTCACTCACTCATACACTCACTCACTCACTCACTCATACACTCACTCACTCACTCATACACTCACTCACTCACTCACTCATACACTCACTCACTCACTCACTCACTCATACACTCACTCACTCACTCACTCATACACTCACTCACTCACTCATACACTCATTCACTCACTCACTCAATCACTCATACACTCACTCATACACTCACTCACTCACTCACCTTCTCACTCACTCACTCATACACTCCCTCATACACTCACTCATACACTCATACACTCACTCACTCATACACTCATTCACTCACTCACTCACTCACTCACTCACTCACTCACTCATACACTCACTCACTCACTCACTCATACACTCACTCATACACTCACTCACTCATACACTCACTCACTCACTCACTCATACACTCACTCACTCACTCACTCATACACTCACTCACTCACTCACTCATACACTCACTCACTCACTCATACACTCACTCATACACTCACTCACTCACTCACTCACTCACTCACTCATACACTCATACACTCATTCACTCACTCACTCATACACTCACTCACTCACTCATACACTCACTCATACACTCATTCACTCACTCACTCACCTTCTCACTCACTCATACACTCACTCACTCAGTACCTTAGTGGGTAAGGTGGTGCACTACTGATTAGAAGGTTGTGGATCCCAGGTCCAAAAAGCTGCCACTGCTGGGCCCCTGAGCAAGGCCCTTAACCCTGAATTGCACAGTGAGATAAAAAATGAGATAAAAATTACTCTGGATAAGGGCGTGTGCCAAATGGCAGAAATGTAAATGTAAATCAAGCACCTAACCCCAGAGAAGCGAGCAGCAAACATACTAACCATTAAACCAGGTAGGAAAAATTGACTATGTTAAATGTAATCGTGTCTCTTCATGATGTCTGTCTAAGGTGTATTCCTGCCTAACACCCAGCATTCCCAGGAAAACCTCCGGATCCACCACGGCCCTGTGTACGATTTATCATTTACTAAAAATGAATGAATGAATTATACATGAATAAGAAATGAAAAGAATAAATATTTTATCAGCGAACATGAATTAACCCATTTATAACCACTGATTCCACATAAGTAAACTATTTATAATAATTTCTGTATAATATACTTTAAAATGAATAACTGAAAGATTAAGAGATTCTGTTTATACGATTAAACGGAAGCAAGTTCATTGCTGAGAAGTTTCGTATATATGTTTCGCAAACTTGAGTCACCAAATCCAAGTGACCTGGAGCAAAGTGACCCAGAAACGGTCAGAAAGCTCTTTGCAAAGCAGGCAGCACTGTGAACAGTCACTTATCAGGGGAATCTAAAAATATTTTAACAGAATAAAGCAATCAGCCTACTATAATGAAAGAGCTTGAAAAACAGCCTGAGTACTCTAAATGGAATTATTTTGAAATACATACAAACATAGAAATAAAGTGCTGCCATTTATAGTCTGTTTCCTTCACCTTCATGATATACAGGAGAAATCACAGGTTTATATTAAAGCCTTATATTAAAGTTTATAGTAATGTCTTATCATATATATACCACTGGGACACACTCTATGTAGCTGTGTTTTGTCATATGTAAAGCAAATGTAAGAGTCGGGAATGACCGAATAATGCTTAATGATTTAAATAAATACAATTTTAAATCTCCCAAGTGACCACTATGTGCACTTTTCTGACTCTTTGTCCAGATGATATCGAGATAGCTCTTTATGGACAGCTATTTTCTCGCATTTGCTATGGTACATAGACAAATACCCACAATCCCACACTGTATGTCCACAATGTGCACAAACACCTGGATATAATCCCAAATCCTCTCTGACCCACACACCGCAACACATCAGTAACATTTCCTCAAGCTCTAAACGATTCAAAGTGTGTTTTAAAGCCCACATGGCTATAATAAGCTCGTTGCGTATTGTGTGTTGAGTAATTACATACTACAACAACAAAAAAAGAAGGAGTAGCTATAATGGAGGAAATCATTTCATTTCCAGAGTGCTGGGATAATTACAGCCTTTCCTAAAATAAAGGCGATGGGAAACTTTTCAACCTTTGGTTTTGAGAGCTTGATAGAAACAGTCTTGCGTATTTCTAGCCTTCGCTTCACGGAATGAATGAAAACAGAGACTGCGAGATTCCCTAATTCATGGAAAGTTTCAGCTTATTATTTTATTTTTATTGAAGCATATAAATTAATTTCTATGCATTTACTATAGTGAAGCTAATGAGAGAGGGCTGTAGTGAGAGTGAGGTGCCATTTTGTCATCAGATGTGGAGTATTAGTGATTTACTAAAGAAATACCTAGTGACAATTCCAGAAATTTTTAAAGCAGATATCAATGACTATCCTGCACCTTAGTCTATCTAACACTTCAGCTCATATCACAGCTGATCACTAATCACCACTGCTCCCAACACCCAATCACTAATCACCACTGCTCCCAGCAGCCAATCACTAATCACCACTGCTCCAAAAACCTAATAACTAATCACCATTGCTCCCCATACCCCATCACTAATCAACACTGCTCCAAACACCCAATCACCCAATGCTCCCAGCTAATCATCACTCTACCCAACTACCCCATCAGTACACACCATTGCTCCCAAAACCCAATCACTCATCACCAGTGCTCCCAACAGCCAATCACTAATCACCAGTGCTCCCAACAGCCAATCACTAATCACCACTGCTCCCAACACCCAATCTCTAATCACCACTGCTCCCAAAACCCAATAACTAATCATCAGTGCTCCCAAAATCCAATAACAAATCACCAATGCCCCCAAACCCCAATCACTAATCACCATTGTTTCTAACACCCAATCACCAACCACCACTACTTCCAACAGACAATCACTAATCAGTATGGTTTCCAATAATCAATCACTGATCACCATTATTCCTAATCGCCACTGATGACTGATCACAGTTATTCCCAATGACCAATCACTGATCTCTATTGTTCCCAGTGCCCAGTGTATATTAAGTGGTGATACCTGTAAAGAGGTACTGGCTATTTATTTTTATTTTTTAAATTGTTTTTTATTTATTTATTTATTTATTTATTTATTTATTTATTTATTTATTTATTTATTTAATTTTTTCCCACTCTCCTTTCTCTGTTTATAATCTTTGAGACAATGTCCATTGTAAAAGGCGCTATACAAATAAAATTGAATTGAATTTAAAACAAAAAGGTTACACCAGTACATTTAATTGCCATTAATAGGTCTAAGAGTCATGCACTCTCTACCACTCTATCTCTTACTTTCACGTACACACACCTACATAAAGGAATAATGATACATTTGCCTAGTGGGCCTTGGCTGTGCCTGAGGATAAATCATCTGAATGGCGAAGCTTGTTTAATTTTATTATTACAAATGAAGGTTTTGGATTAATAGCAGGCTGGACGTCCATGCCGATAAATATCTGCCTATTTAAAGTGTCATGAGCCTTCCAAGACGCTCATTATAGAGTTGTGCCCCCTTACATCAACAACCGAAAGCAATCCAAGGTGACACATCAGACAGCGGTTTAACGTGCCAGCCATCTCGTCAGCTGGCTCTCCTTCACTGTTCTTCCCTGGAGAAATAAGAGTGTGTCTGCAGGGGCCATGAAGCAAACACACACTTTATCAAGGGGAATGCGTTTGTATCGATCTCAAGAGGACGTTATTGCAGGGCTGATTTCACTCAGTACTATTGATAGTGAGGTGAGAGGAGCCCACAGGTTTAATTTCATTTATACCATAGTGGTCCTGAAGGCCCGATTCTGATTGGTCAGAAAGCAGCAGCGCTAACAGTGGGTCCAGGGGCAAATCACAGAAAGCAGTATGGCAGAGGCTTCCATAAACACATTAGAAAATGTGTGTAATTATTGATTTGAAGGAAAGTATGCTTTTTTGTGTGTCAGTGTTTTGACAGTCAAGTATAAAGCTTTCATTTCAAGCTTTCCAACATGGTAAAATATTCAGGATTGCACTTTAAAAGTGAGATTTTTGTATAAAAGGAGGGAAAAGGAGAATTTGGTGCTGGAACAGCCAGCTGCTATAGCATGAGTGATAACAGGGACTAACTTATTCTGTGGGAGCTCCATGGAATCAACTGTAACTATAAATGGATGAAAACATCTGATATGACTGGGACTGCATAGACTCACTTTATTTAAATCCAAGAATTGTAGACAAAGTCTTTCATGGGATTAATACACATGTAACCTTCATCAAAGAAAGAAATAATACAGTTTGAGAGTGAGAAAACTCAGAACCGGAAGAAACCTTTTATTATTGCCACATTCGCAGAATTTGTTTTTTCACATATCCCAGCTGAGGAAATTGGGGTCAGTTTGCAAGGGTAGATATGATGCAGCTCCCCTTGAGCAGATAGAGTTAAGGGCCTTGTTTAGGGGCCCAACAGTGGCAGCTTGGCAGGGCTGGAGCTTGAACCCAGACCTTCCAATTTACAACCCAGAGCCTTAACCACTTGAGCTACCACTAGAAATACAACTTGTAACTATAGTGTATAATTGACAAGGTTTCAGAAGAAAACACTCTCAGATAATGAAGACAGTGTAACACACAAACTTAAATAGGGTAACTAATGAAGTAATAATAATAATAATAATAATAATAATAATAATAATAATAATAATAAGGTTGGAAATGGACTAAGCAAGTTCAAACATTGGGAAACAGTGCCCTCTGGTGGTCGGGACAGGGATTGTCAGTGGTGGTTGTGACCAAAACAGAAACTGCAATGTAGACATAGACTGAACATGGAACAGGTGTTACCACATTTAGGTAACAAACCAATGGCCAACAGTGCCCTCTGGTCGTCTCAGTAGGAGGTGGGTTGGAGGAGGAATTGTCGGCTGTGGCTGTGACAAACACAGAAAAGCCAAAATATAATTTAACAAACTAATTGAGGATCGAACATGAAGCATTTGCACTCATTTAGGTAACAAACCAAAGGGTAAGGGTACGACCCTCTAGTGGTCTAGGTGGGAATTGCCCAAAGTTACAATGACAATGACAGAAACAGCATTCGAAGTCGATGTATTCAATAAATACACAATGTAATCATAGTCAAATTGCTGTGGTATGAGAGATATAATACCCCAGGATGTGCTGTTATTGGAAAATAATTTTGTGGTAACAGAAATCTGCTTCACTTTGTGCTGCATCACATTAACTTGTCATTGTATAATTTCACAACCTAGGTTGTTTTATTCTTGGCATCTCAAAGTAATAAAGTAAGAAAATAAAACTGGACTTAGATAAGGATCTATTCAACGTATATACCCGGATTAGTGAAAACTGTACTTTCTTCTTTGCTGTATAATGATGTACAGTAGACTGGTTGAAAGCTCAGAGCCACAGATGTGTCGTCCCCGCCGTTGTCATCTTTGCATTGCTGCAGTGTGACTCAAGTTCATTGACGGCTAGTTTCACGGCGCATATCAAGTGCCTGCTGCGTGGTGGCATTGTCTGGTCAGTGCATCGCATCGCTGCTTTAACATTTTTTTTCTACAACTTTCACAGACCATGTGTCATCTGTGACAGGAAGTCGGTAAGTTGGCGTGTCTCATTTCCATGTGATATGTTTCATTAAGTAGGTTATGTGAGCTACAAGTGAAAATGGGGCATAATATTAAACATAATAATCTGCTCATCCATTCTGGAGATGAGTGCAAAAGTTTGTACACCCTTTATGGAAAGAATTATGCAATATATATATATATATATATATAAATATTTTTAATCACCAAGACATTTAGGTCCAGACATGTTTCATAATGTAAAATAAAATGGATAGCTCTTCAACAAAGCTTTCTGGAAAATATCTACAATGGAACCGGTTTAGAAAGCTACATGAGAACCATTAATCATCCTTTAGAAATCTGATTCCACAATCTTTCCTGCTGTACAATGATTCCAACGTACAAATTTTCAGCCTGATTTTCCTGTCAAACGTCTTAAAAAAATTCTTTGGTCTTGATTTGATATATAAGCCATCTTAAAACATATAACATGGTCGATTTAGTGCTAGCGTGGCTAACAAAGTTCTGCCGGTGTGTAAGGTTTTGGATTAGAATCTAAAAAAACTCATTTCAAATCCATAAATGAAAGGACAGAATCCTGTAAGGTGACACGGGACTCATGGGGCAGCTGCAGATTCACTAGTAGGAGAAATCTACATGAAACATACTAATGGACCCCAAGCTCACTCAGAATCCCAGATCACGCTCACTGATGATATAAGCAGAAAGTAGTAATTTTCTTTAATCACTGGTCTATCATTAGAGGATCTTCATCGTATAATCTGACTCTTGAGAGCATGTTATTACACGGATGCCAGAATTCAGTCCAGATTTGATCTCCTACAGTGTGACTCCTGAAGGAATCACTATAAAATCACACAGCCTATTATAATTTTTGAGAATTTGTGGTATGAAATCACAGGGGGTACAAACTTTTGCACATCAGTTTTATTTTATTTCAGTCTTACAGTATACTTCATTTTCAATACCTGATGTTTTTTCAAATCATTAAGTTATTCATTTATCTTCTGGTCAGTGGATCCTGGGAATGCTGGGAATCCTGGGAATGCCAGGCGTCATGCGGGAATACACCCTGGATGACATGTCTCTTACAGTCTCTCACAGGGCACCGATGACACACACATTCACACACTCATTCACACCTAGTGTAAGCGAATCCACCTACTGACGTGCTTCAGAGGTTGGAAGAAACCAGGGAACCTGAAAGAAAATTTCTACTGAATTAAAAAAAGCAACCACAATCATGAAGAGACAGCAGATATAAACACCTCCCACTGTCTTTCTTCCACTATCCTCTAACAAATATTACAATATAAGTGATTTTTTTTATACATGTGTGATAGAGCTAATGGTCAACTGAAGCACACCAGAGCTCATTATTAATGTTTAGTTAACTAGAATCTGTAATGAACTCAGATGTTGAGAGAATTTATGAGTTGCTCAGGAGCTCCTGGTTACACGACTCCAACTGACTATAGAAAGGACATTATTCATAACCACACTCTCTGGCATTTATAATAATTTATAATCACACTCTCTGGTGTCACCTAAATGAGACTGAGGTTCCCTTTTGAGTCTGGTTCCTCTTAAGGTTTCTTCCTTTTACCATCTAAAGGAGCTTTTCCTCGTTACAGTTGCCTCAGGCTTGCTCATTAGAGATTAATACAAATAAATAAATTTAAATATAAGTCTAATATTAATCTTGAACTTTTTGTACTATATTTCTTATGTTCTATAAACCTCACTGACAGGAAAAAAACAAACAAAATTCAATTCAATTTATTTGTATAGTGCTTTTAACAATGGACCTGGACTCAAAGCAGCTTTACAGAGGTATAAAAACATGTAAAAATTTTTTTTATAAATTTATTTATCCCTAGCATTTGTCCCTGATGAGCAAGCCTGAGGCGACGGTGGTGAGGAAAAACTCCCTGAGATGATATGAGGAAGAAACCTTAAGAGGAACCAGACTCAGAATGAAACCTCATCCTCATTTGGGTGACACTAGACCGTAAATAATGACATTCAATGCTGAACATGGACACAACATAACAGGCACAAATTCCATTTTTTGGTTTCTGGGGAAAAGAGTTAACTGCCATTGTATTACATAGAACATAAAAAATGGAGCTGGATGTGTTTAAAAACTTTTGACCAATAACTGCACCTTCATGAGCAGATTTGGGGCTGATGTTGTGATGGAGGTGTTTGGTGACTGCTCTCCACGTCACGTGGTCCAGACGATGGTCGCTGTGGTTGCCAGGATACCGCCTCCTCCTCCTCCTCCTCTGCCTTCTCCTCTACCTCTTCATGTGACTTCCAACCTTTCCAGAGGTGGCAGTATGGCTCTATCAAGGTTAAAGCCTGCAGAGACAGGAAAGATCAGCGCGAACACAAAGAAGCACTATCTGATGAGGTCTACAAAACTTTATTTTTTTTTAATTTAATTTGGGAAGGTTAGGATTGACTCATGATGAAAATATTAATTAATGGCATGCAAATGAAAATCTGTGTCAGTTTCATCCTCGCTCATTTCTCTTGTGTGGCTTCTTTGCCATCCATCTGTTGCTCATTTCCTTTTATTTTGGTCCAATCCAGTTTGTGTGTGTGTGTGTGTGTGTGTGTGAGAGACAGAGAGAGAGAGAGAGAGAGAGAGAGAAAGAGAGAGAGAGAGAGACAGAGAGGGAGATAGAGAGAGAGAGAAAAGAGAAAGACGTGGTTTGGAGAAACACACAACACAGCCATAGAGCCTCAGACTAAAAGGTAAAAAACATGAACAATATCTGAATGATATTTTGGTGTGTAGAATTATTTCAGACAGACATTACATAATCGAAATGTTCACATTTGTCATATTTTTTCCATCAGTCAATGGCAAACTGACAAATCCTAGTTTAAAGGTGAGGTATGCGAATTATTAGTTGTAGCACATGAGTATTTTCTTTAAAATTCTAAAAATAAGCTGCCTCATGAAGCCTGAGACATCAATAACACATTCATGAATTTAATCCTCGGTGTATGTGTTATGTATGTAAGAGAAAAAAAGCATGAATCAGGGACAAATTAGCTTGATCAGGTAGTGTGTGTCTATGATAGCGGATGCTCCAGAGTGGCTGAGTTACATTACTGGAAAATGTAACACATGGTGTCATCCGGATGAGGAGGAGATTCCCTTTTGAGTCTGGTTTCTCTCAAGCTTTCTCCCTAATATCGTCTTACCATCACTTCTAGGTTGCTCATTAGGTATTTCAATTTTAAATTTTAGAATTATTATGAATTTTTATATGTTTTTAGCAGTATACAATGAAATTTAATTAAAATGGACAATGTGCATTAACATTTAGTCGTCATTTTGTCATTGCTCTGTGAGCTTTGTATGTGTCACTAAATGTAGTGAGCTTTGTATGTGTCACTAAATGTAAATTAGCTGTGGCATAAACTTGCCCTCTAATTTACAGCTGAAAAAAACAAAACAAAACGAGAAAACAATAGCATGCGAGTCCAAAAAAAAGTATATGTTATATATAAGTCTTACAATAAAATATAAAAGAGCTAAAACAGTCTTGTGAGATCACCACAATGATACAAAATGTCCTCCACCACAGCCCAGATGTTCCCATAAGCCATTTTTATTGGACTTCATAAATAAGAAACAGTTCACCATAAATTTAATCTTGATTAAAACTCAGCGCACCTCTAGTACCATTGTCTCAGCTGGTTTTCTTCCTGTCCTCCTTCCTCAGGTCCTCCTGGCAAAATTCATATTCATGAAGCTGTAATTACGCCATCAGATGCATTCAGGTTATTTTGGTTGGAGCGAGATGAAGGCGAACCTTCTTTTAATTAACTACAAACAAATCTAGTGAGTTTTACTCACTAGACTCTCTCTACTGTTTTTAATCTATTTTGACACCGCTGTAAACTTTACCGTTACATAATATGTTGTAATTGTACAAGATGTAATATCGTATTTGGTGCAGCCAATTGGTGCAGTGGTGGCTCAAGTGGTTAAGGCTCTGGGTTGTTAATAGGGGTTCAAGCCCCAGCACCACCAAGCTCCACTGTTGGGCAATTGAGCAATGCTCTTAAACCTCTCTGCTCCAGGTGCGCTGTATCATAGCTGCCCCCTGCGTTCTGACCCCAACTTCCGCCGCTGGGATATGCAAAGAAAAAAGAATTGCACTGTGCTGTAATGTACGTGTGGCGATAATAAAGGCTTCATGCCCTCAGAAGTGCAATTAGTTTGTTTTCAATTTTAATAGAAAAAGCCAGGAAATAGGCTTCTGAGACGAGTAAATGTTCATTTCCAACAAATTTACTGTCAAATACAAGATGCTGCATTCCACCATGTTTTCTTACTGACATGCCCCCAAACTCAGATGAAAATCCAGAGGTTTCCCACATGTAATTATGACATTGTGGTGGCGTTTCCTTGAACATAACAATCATTTCCATCTGTCTGAAACTTCCAAGAGTGTTTCCCAATTCTGGTGCCTTACATCGCCTCCCAAAAAATAATGTGTCCCCCTATTTAGTCTTCCCCTTTTGACCTGGTTTTCTTACTGTATATGTTATTGTTTTTAATAGTAACAGCTCATTACCAGGAACCTGACATGGTGACGTTTTCTTTAAGGAGATGTAGTGGAAGCTCGGCATACGAATGCCGTGCCTTATGAATTATCGCCTTAAAATTTGCATCGGCATGCGAATGAACCGGACCAAAACCGAACGTACGTTCAGGAGCCTTTCAAAAATTGTTTGCGTTAGTGGAAAGACAATCGAAGCCAACTGAAGTGAGTTTACGGATTTTACAGATTGTTTCTTCACAATCACCCCACAATACCTACATTGCCTTCACCATGCGTTCAAAAGCTAGGTGATATTTTCTGCGTTATTTTGTTGACAAATTGGTGATGTGGGCGGTCTGTTCTATTTTTTGCCCAGGCTTGGTGGCACAACTTCCTGTGAGGACCCTTGACATGGAATGCTTGGCTTGGGTCAGTTCTTTGTAAGCAGCCATACAGTTTAGATACGCTTCGTATTGGTCATATTGGTAATATTTTTGGGTGGCTGGAACAGATTATCTATTTACTTTATTTCTTAAAGGAAAAATGCATTTCACAATACAAAATTTCACCTTAAGAACTCGCCTCCAGAACGAATTAAATTCATATTCCGAGGCTCCACTGTATTCATTTAACATAATTTGGAAGGAGACTCCAGTGTCAGAGGTATATCTGTAAGTGGAAGTATTTAGACGTGAGAATCCTGACCTCCATTTCTGTCTCTTCACTGTGCTTCTCAGTGATGTGTTTCAGCATGACTCTCATATTCTCCCTGCCTCTCCACTGGGATCTTTCGGAAAAGTAGGTCCAGCCGTCTGGCACCTTCCAGCATTCTGTCGTGGAAAGTTCCTGTTTGCTCTTGTTTTGACTCCCCCCTGCTCCGACTCTGCCTTGACTCCCTGTAATTATTGCTCTCATTTGTCTGTAGTTTGTTTCAGCTGGGTCTCATTTTCGTGGTTGCACCTCTGTTTTTGTTGCTGCTGTCTTCCTGAAGTCTTGCTGCTGTTAACAGCAAATTCGAAACTGTGGTTCTTTTCCACAAACATGCTGCTTGCAAACATTTTTAAAAACCCAGACTGGGAGCAAAATCGATCAGATGTATGTGTGTCTGGTTCTAGACCCAGATTTCTAAAAAGCCCAAAATATAACTGCAGCTGAATTGAATGTAAGAGTTTCTTAAGCAAAACATAAATAATAATAATAATAATAATTTTACAGGATTTTACAAAAGTTACTTAGTTCTGGCTTTGTGAACATATTTTACTGTCCTCCAGCATCTCTTCAAAGCACAGAAACATTATTATAGACAGTCATGGCAGATGTTTTATTCATTTCAGCCACTCAAACGAAGTATATTTAGCATTAATAATGTACCTACCATTAACTGTGTTGTAACTGACAGTAAAATTGCCACTAAATTGCACTTAATCCATTAATTTTTGATTTTTAACAATCATATTCAAGTGGTGGTTAGTAAAATTCTCAAACTATTTGATTTGTAGAGTCCAGACCAGACACATTTTTGATCTAATTTTGCTGACCGAAAAATAAATCTTGCAGAGTAACACTTCCAGATTAGGATCTGGCATCAGCATCAGCTCTGGGATGTTTTTTAGAATTATAATTCTTTAGCAAGGATTTTTAAAAAATTTTTTTTATAAATGCTATTAAAATGTTATTTCCTCCCCAAACCCTCAGTCCACTGATTTTTGGTTGCAATATAGTTTTATTTTTCATGGTCAGGGTTGAGATGGACCCAGAATCTACCTCAGAAACACTGGAAACGAGGCAGAAATACAGCATGAATGGGATGCCAAGTAAATAGACATGCAGCACACATTCATACTTTATGCCATGTTATTGGGAGGTACTGTAGTAGGAAAGTAGAGAGACCTGAGGAAATTATGTGAATGAGCAGTAGAGAATGATAAATTATATAAATGCATTGGAGAAAAAAACTCAATATGTAGATGGATATCTGATAACACCTGGACCACCATGACAACATGGATGGTTTGATGGAAAAATATCATGTTCCACTCCAGAGTGGTGGTTAATATGAAGCTCATATGAAAGTAGACACTCAGGGCTTTAAGAATTTATAGTGATTCATGTATATCTGTGATTTCAAGTATTTCTGTTTTTACCTAGTTGACTAGGGGCAATATATTCATAGAAAAGTTCCAAAAAAACCTCAAAAAACAGTTCATTTTTTCCACACAAATGTTTGTATCTTCAAAGTAAATGCTGATATCAAACCCATTTCTGCTCTCTGAGACACTCCGAGTGCTTGTACATCTAAAAAGCAGCTCAAATTTGATCTTCAACCACTGAAATTCCATGTAAGTTTATCCAACTGAGGGAGAACCATGTCTGAAACACACTGAAAGCCAACTGAATCATTTTATATCAGACTCACTTATGGTGTTGAAATGGATCTGATTTTGTTATCTGAGAAACAAATCCCTTACAATGTATGTCTATAGATTCCACATATTAGCAACCTACCAGTAATGGAACTGGTTTTATTTTGTTATCAATGGGAACGGCTCTTTCCTGCCGTGTGAAGGAACCTGTCAAAAAACCCATACCAACACTTTTTATAGAAAAGGACTTCATGTCACACCCTTAACCAATCTACCATCCATTCAGCCTTCAGTATTGCTTGGGTCACTGATTTCACCTTATATCCAGATAACCCACTGAATGATAGTCAAGGATTTATTCATTGGTTTTCACACGTACATTCGTTTGTATCTAAAGTCTCATGCATGTAAACCATTCACACACATTCCGTGATGGACATATTGGATGTCTTTTTAGTCCCACAGATTATTTGTGTGGTCTTCTGATTCTTCTTTGTTTGTTGGATCTCCACCTGGATCTCCTCAGTTTCATGTTTTGCCTGCTGGGTTTTTGAGAACCTTTCACATCAAGCGATCATGAACGTGATCTCTGTAGATATCATAACTATTTGTGTTCAGGAGACCGTAAGAGCAAAACTGGCTGCTTTATAGGGCAGAAACAAAACTAAGGTGCATGGACATGTAAACGAAAGCAATGATGTGAAAATCAAGATGATGTTATGTTACAGTTCCAGGTTAGTATTTCCATGAAGTATTTCCTGATTTTACCTGCAGTCTTGATGATCGTTATCGATTGATGATAACCAGGATGATTGGAAACGTCTAAGTAAAGAGATATATGGTGTTATATTACTCCACATATATCATACATGATCATATATATATAGGTCTTAGTATTTCTCTTTAAATGGAAAGGATGTACCAGACATTTGTGAGCTGTGAGTGCTTCCTTTTCTGTCCTTCCCAGGTGAGTGAATAGAATTTATCTCAGTATCATTCAGACTGTGTGTGTGTGATGCTCTAGCTGATGCTGTCTGAACTGTCCTAATTGTTTAATTGGGTTGTGGAGAGTAGGATGTGTCAGCTGCAGGGTGAATCATGTTTACGAGGCTCCCACTGGTGTGATGGGGTGATGGCAGGAGAGCAGAGTGATGAGGCCAATGGCAGCCAAGCTGGCATCTGTCGTCTGGGTCGTGGCTGATGGAGGGTAGGCCTCAGGGACTGATTATAGAGCTATCTTTCTTTTTCTCTCTTTTGCCTCTTCTATAGTGGTTTCCGTTCTCCTGGCTTATCATTTTCCAATTCTTTTCTAGAAGAAAGTTGTTTTGCTCGGGTTGTGACAGAACAGCTGTGATCGAGAAAAACAGGGAAAAGCAGGATCATCTAATAAGTCAGTCCATCACATGCATGTAGGTTTGACTGACTTTTTTGATGTTTCTTTTTTTTTATTATTATTATGTAGCGTCTACAGCTGAATTCTGGAAAACAGCCAAAAATTACAGTCAAAAACAAAGACAATGTCGTTTGACGTGGTCAGTTTAAGAAAAAAATAAACCTATTCTCACCAAAACAACATGTTTTTATTTAGTCTACTTTCCAACTGATTTTTTGTAAATGCCCTTAAAGGCAGAGGATTTTTTTTATGTGTGTGTGTGTGTGTATGTGTGTGTGTGTGAATAGAAAAAAAATGCATTAAAATAAAAACCCCACTGAGATCACAGTGTGAACGTGTGCATGCTCATTGTGTTGTTGTGAGTGTTACGAATGTGTCTACTTCTCCTGCCAACCAGCTGGTTACTTTGTGGTTTGTAATATCTTATTTGTTAACGTTTGAGTTTTGAATTGACTTTATTTTATTAACCTTCATGTGGAGTTCCAAGATGTTGGTTTACAGCCAGGTGAACGCTTTGAATTCAAGTATAACCTCAGCAATCCACGCATACAGTGTGAGTGCTTGTATTTGCCATTCTTTGTTAGTTTGCTCTCTTACATTAGAATTTCTCGGCATTTTGTTTTCTCTACCGCTCATTTCACATCTCTGAAAGTTATTCATGAGATGTTTGGTGACACACAATGGCCAAACGGGTTTAAAACATCATAAACGTGTGCACTGGTTGTTAGCTAGCGCGGTTTTGGAGATCTTCAGTGGACTGAGGGTTTTTAAACCACCATGTCACAAAACATGATCATCCTAGGCAACATTGTAAAGTAAATAAAATCAATTCCACGTTAGTTAAATGACAAATTATGATGAGGTTGAGGAGGTTTTTCAACAGCCAACAGATTTTCCCAGACCATCACATACTGTACATTATTGCAGGATTTGATCGAAAGATATGGAAAGATGTTTTCTTTTACCAACTTTCCAGAAACTTCCTTTTTTTCTCTCTCAAAATTCCCAAAATATTTGAACGGAAACTGCCTCGTCCACCAATTCTTCCTCTCTCCCCCTCACTTTCCCCTCATACATACAGTAAACCACTCCTCCATCTCTCTCTCTCTCTCTCTCTCTCTCTCTCTCTCTCTCTCTCTCTCTCTCTCTCACAGTAGCATGTAGTGTTAAAGTCAGTAACTAGCACAGCCTAGGGGGAAAATCAAAGCAAACTCTCTTTCTCTCTCCACACCCCTCTTCCACCTTCCCATTTCTGTCTCCTTGTCTGAGATGATTCTGCTGGACACCTGTCAGAAATGTCACACATTTAGTTGAAGCTCTCACGCTGCCATCGCTCTTCCAGACTCACACTCTTGTTAAATGCTGCATTGGGTTTGGGTTCTTCCAGGGAAGCTTTAAAAAAAGTTTTTCTACCAATACTCATGCATATGAAGTCTGGAGGAAGATGTCAAAAGCAATCCATGTGCTGCAGATAATCAGGGGATTTCATTAGACTTGATCAAGGTGGAATAGGAAAAGAAACACATGCATTCTAGAACCTTATACGTAAAGAATAAAACACTTCAGGGTGCGCTGGTATAGGAAAGTAATTGACAGGATGGTACGATTACTGTTACAACACCAGAGCTGGATATTTTCTTCCAACAGCACTTCCTGATTCCTTTTCTTCTACATTTGCCCACTCTAACAATTGTTTAGATTGTTGACACATTGTACATTTTTATCAGATGCTATTTACTTTTAATGAAACAACTCCCTGTTATTAAAGCAGCTCACTCATCAGACTCACTTTTCCTCTGTTAAAGCTCATACTTTATTAAAAAATTGCTGACACTGGAGACTCTTTCCATAAATATTTAAGTGTTAAACATCTCCTCACTGAAAATGCCATATACATATACAATCATACATACCATATGATTTTTTTTTTTTTTCAAGAGAAAAAAACAAGCTGGAACTACAGTCAAAGCTGCTGTTGTAGAAAATTAATCAACACTTTCTGACCAATCGGAATCACGATTTTAACCATGCTTTGGTACAATAGTGTTTCTTTTAATCATAACTTTATACTACTATTAATAAGAAGAAGAATCAGAAAAGAAATCAGAAAGAAAAAAGAAAAAAGAAATCGGTTTTGTGAAATGTTCTAAAGTGAAGTGTTAAGTTCATTAATTAAAAACACTGCTATGGGATGCATAGGAGGAGGTGAATTGTGAATCATTGTTAATGATGGGTGATTTCCTGGGCACTGGGTACATGGTTGTGCTCAGGCCTTCAAAAGTGTTCCTCTAAAGCCCTCCTTAATTTATAAAATCCATCCAACCATCCATCCGTCCATTCATTAGTCCATCCATCCATTCATCTGTCCATCCATCCATCAGTCCATCTACCCATCCATCCATCCATCAATTAGTCCATCCATCCATCTGTCTATCCGTCTGTCCATCCATCTGTACATCCATCCATCTGTACATCCATCCATCTGTACATCCGTCCATCCATCCATCAGTCTGTCCATGCATCCATCTGCTCTTTTATCCATCCATCCATCCGTCCATCCATCCATCCGTTCGTCCATCCATCCATCCGTGTATCTATCCGTCCATTTATTAGTCTGTCCATCCATGCATTTGTCCATCCATCCATCCATCCAGTATTTGTAGACATTATCCTACACAGGGTTGCATGGAGCCTGGAGTCTCCTCCAGGGGATTTGGGGTACAAAGTGGGGGACACTATGTATGGGATGCCAACGAAATGTAAGGCACAATCCCAGACACATCCATACACTCATTTACACTCTAATGACAGTTTAGAGATCAGCCAACAATGCATTTCTGTGGACACAAGGAGGAAACCAGAGAGCATGGAGGAAACCCCTGAACCATGGAAAGAACATGCAGACTGCACACACAATAGGTGGAAGCAGGAATCGAACCCTCGGCCATGGAAGTGCAAGAAAACCTGCTTACCACAAAGTCAACTGAAAGCCAACAAAATGAGAATGAGAAAATCTACAACCCTAAGTTCAGCATTATTAGAAGCTCATTAACAATTTAATCAGCGAGCACCAATTCAGCATGTCCTGAACTTCATGTTACTCCGAATTGTCTGAAACAAACATAGCCACCCAACACCCGATCTATCTAACCTTTCCATTTCTAAGAACTTACAAATGGTGTACAAAAATAGCAATGCAGATCATGAGAAATATGTGTAGGCTTGGGACATGCCTCATAGCCATATGTGAGAATTCATTTCAGCCTACATGCCAAACTCATAAAACATAGATGCAGGGTCACGGGTAGTGGATGGCGAGGGCTAACACTGACACTGTGGATAAACACAGCAGTGGAAGACTCAGGGGTCTGGAGCTGGGGCAGGCGGCAGATTTATGATGGTTGTATATCGTAGCAGTGACTTCAACAGGACGGGGCAACTGATAGCTGATCGTACATCATGCCGAGGCTAAGTCCATCTTCAGGGCTTTGGCTTGAGAGGATCTGGACTACAGTCTGAGTTTTGGAAGCGTCTTTAGTATCAGACATGTTAGTAGGTCAAGATTTAATCATAATCTTTTAGATTTTATTTCCCAGACAGTTTATATAATCTTACAGTTGCATAACAGCTTCACAGGGAGTTTAAAATCAATGAGGAAATTGGGAAATTGAAAAAATCCATCTAAAGTTCAACTTTAATGCTAACGCCATTGTCAATGATGTTGCTCTGATCGTCTCATACATCGCTAAAGTTAGCTAGTTGCAAGTAGCCACACAGATTCTCTGCTGAAACTCATACAGAGGCACAAGTCCGACTTAAGCACCATTACACTTCTTCAACATCTCATTAATATAAAAATTAGGTTTTTGGGAATAAACTGAGTGAGAAAGTCATTTTAGGTGATTACAGTGAAACCTGACTGTTAAAACACCATTGTAGGGGAAATACAGCACTAGCAAACAAATTAGCACCAGAATTGCTTAATTTATTTCACTTTGGTGTGTTGATTTAATTCTTAACTGCTCAGTTTTGGGTTTAGGATTTTGACTACACTCCTAATCCGTCGTCTGACAATTTTTTTCACGTGGATTCAGATCTTTTACCTATTGTTTATTCAAAGCAAATAGTGTTCATTTGTGTAACTATTAGCTTAAATGATGAGGTTTTTTTTCGGAATGCTAAAAATTTGCTTAAATACTTTGTGTTCCGCTGTTTACCACACTGAGGAATTACAAAATATACAGTAATTTATACAGAATAATCTAAAAACATAAACCTTAAAAGGCACATAAGTAAAAAGCTGTTGTGTGTCATTAATAACTAGCTAATCTAAACACATTTCATCCCAATACTTTCTTGGCCAAATTCTCTTACCAACTGCATGAAAACATGCTCTTCATCAGCTTATATGATGAAAATCATCTAATGATAGACCTGTGATCAAAGAAAATGACTGTGTTTTGTTGTATTCTTCAAATAGAGCTTGAGGTAATATGGTTGAGGTGATCAATTTCTAAGTCTGTTGTCTGTAGACTAATTCTAAGTCTAAGCATGTTTTGCTTCTATTCTGCCACTGAATCTTGCGTATTTGTAGCTGTCCTGCGAGTTTGGTGACATCTTAAGCTGTCCTCCTATTGGCGGTTGTTGTAGCAATGCTTACACATTAAAATTGTGGTTGTTATGGCTAGCCATAATATGTGCATTAAGATAATAAATATTTCAATGCACAACCAAAGAATTCTTGTGCAATTTTATTTTTCCCGACATCAAAAACAGGCTAAAAACTGTACAGTGTAAAGCTGGGTATAGCCTACGACAGCACTGCTACTAAGTTTTCAACCAAAGTTACCAGGAAACCTGAATCATTCGAATAAAATCCACTCGAAAACAATCACTATCACCTCCTGCATGCTCTGACCCTTACATGGCTTCTCCCGAGCAGCTACTCTGAAAACCTCTGAAACTCTGGGACACATTAAAAACTCCTCTGCGTGCACCGGTCATGTTTTCCCTTCCTGACCTTGAGCCACCACCGTTCCTGCCCTGTGTTTCCACACACTGTGTTGGCAGGAAACGCTGTAGTATTCACCATCAGGAAGGCTGCCAAAGGTCAGAGTAAACGCGAGTAACCTTTTTATGACCATCCTCTTTGCTCTCTAGTGCCAAGGTCATAAATTCCCAGGCCTGCTTCACCTTTACACACATTTCAGCTTCTGAACAGATGGCAACATTAGTGCATATGCCATGAAGGTTTGGTAACTTCAAGCAATTCTGAGAATCTAGTGGAGATCAGGGTTCATCAGCTGGTGGAATGGGTTTCAAATGTAAGTAAAGTGAAGTGTTTCTGTGAACTTGGAAAAAAAAAAAACTGGAGCAAAGACAACCAACATGTGCAAAAGTTCATCGACACAAGAGTTTTCTACACGAGACCCATTGTTGTGGATATGTTGTTGTGGTTTGTACAAAAAATGAGGGCAGCTTATCAGGCCAAATCCTGGTTTCTATTTTTTCCCTATGTTAATTGAATAAAGTCTCAGCAGCCTTTATTATTGTCACATATACTCTATCCCGACTTTGTAGGATAGGGTTGCAGAGCACGGGGACAGCCATGATAAGGTGCACCTGGAGTGGCGGGAGATGGGGGCCTTGCTCAGGGGCCTAGCAGTGGCAGCTTGAACTCTGATCTTCCGATCACCAACCCAGAGCCTTAACCCCTTGAGCTACCACTGCCCCAAAGTTTTGGTCGCATTTCAAATGTGTCCTTGTTTTCCGGGTGTGCACCAGGGCCTCCCACTTCTTTTACTTTTCTGGTTAGAACCAGTTTCCTTCTATGAAGGAAGTATTTCACAGCATGGTAAAGATAGGTTTTTACAATTTCTCAACACAATTTCATTCTTTCTACTAGGGAGGTGGTGGCTCAGTGGTCAAGGTACTGGGTTACTGATCAGAAGGTTCATGTACAAGCCTCCAATCTACCAAGCTATCAATGCTGGGCCCTTGAACAAGGCCCTTAATCTCACTTGGTCCAGGGGTGCTGACCCTGCACTCTGATATGTGAAAATCCTAAGAAGGGTGGTGGTAGCTCAAGTGTTTAAGGCTCTGGGTGTTGTTTGGAAGATTGGGGTTCAAGGCCCAGCACTGCCAAGCTGCCACCTTTGGGCCTTTTGAGCAAGGGGTAATGCATCATGGCTGACCCTGAGCTCTGACCCCAACCTTCCAAGGATGGGATATGCGAAGAAGGAATTTTGCTGTGCAGTAATGTATAAATGACAAATAAAAGCTACTTAACATAATCTTTTGGCCATGCTGATACTTCAAATACTAAACTAACCCTAAAGAAGACCGCTTTTATTGCTTCCTTAATCAGTACAACAGTTTTCAGCTGTGCTAGTACAATTGCAAAAGGATTTTCTAATAATCAGTTAGCCTTATGAAATCATTAGCTTGGATTAGTAAAGATGACACATTATATCATGTGATTAGTGTTCAGAAAAATTTGAACTTTCGTTTCTCAATCCTTTTTCAGGATTGTTCAGTATTATTTTGATTCAAGAAGATCATAAGAAAAAAAATTATGCAAAAAGTTTTAGATGTTAGACAAAATCATCCCTAGTGAGCAAGCCTGAGGCGACTATGGCAAGGAAAAACGCCCTTAGATGGTATGAGAAAGAAACCTTGAGAGGTTATAAATTATTCTAAACAATGGAGAGTGTGATTATGAACAATGTTCTTTCAGCAGTTATGTACAGTCAGTTGTGTGATGCAGATACAGCATGTGTAGAATGTTTTGTGTGTATTAATTACAGGTTGTTGCCGTCCTCGTAGTCCACATAGTGCTGGCAGCATTGCTTTGAATACGCAAATCCTCACGAAGCAGAACCCAGCTGGAGCTGGTCCATCTCTGGATGCCTCAGGATCCTTGCAGGATTGGCCTCTGTCTACTGGAGCTGGCACAATCTCTAGATGCCTTGGAATGGGTAGAAAAAGGGAACAAGTTGAAAGGAATTAGCATAGCTGCTGTTCATAATATTACCAAGCACTAGATGATAATGTGCATTTAATCAGATGTACTGGAGTACAAGGTTATGGGATGTATTATGTGTATGCCTGGCTAAAGAGATATGTCTTTAATCTATGTTTAAACTGGGAGACTGTGTCTGAGCCCCGAACACTGTCAGGAATATGAAAACGCTCTACCCCTTTTTGTAGGACTCTAATGTAGAAAATGTAGAAGTAGTAAAAATATTGATGTTCTGGAGGCTCGGCTCAGCTAGTCAGTGATATACAGCATGATAAGCATGACGTTATTAAAGGTGATTGTAATAAAAGTTTCAGCTTTGGAAGCTGATCTGTTTGAGCAAATAGGTGAGAGGGCTAAAGGACTAAAGCGCTGCTGCATTGCTCACTTTAGGAAGAGATGAGGCAAATGCTAAGTGCACTACTATCAGCTGGTAGTCAAATGGCATCGTGGGTCCTGTATGAAAATGTTAATGTGAAAATAGACCATTGTGTAAGTGAAATTGCTCACTTTCAAAATTGATTTCACAGAGTTTTGCAAATATCAGGTATTATTATAAATATTCACACATACAAACAGTGCATCTTCAGAAACAATCCAGTCATATTTGATTTGCTTCTGAATGACATTTACGTCGCACCTGTATGTCCACTAAGGGTAAGAGCAGCTTCTCTTGGTCACATGACATGCAGCTGTCTAGGTGACTTTCAACAATAGCAACATCTAGGTCACTAATCCCTCTTCTGGGATCCTCATAATCCTCACATGACTGTCAGGTGAGAACCAGTGCAGGGCCATGAACCACCGGTAGAGTTTCCCTGTAACCCCGGCCCACCTACATGTCCGAGCAGCTTCTTTCACCAGATTGTTATAATGGAATTGGATGAAATGTACAGTAGCGGGCGTATCAAGGATCAAGGTTAGGTTACCATCACAAAAGACTTAGGAAGTGTGTGTGTGTTGCAGCCAAAGGTAACATGCAGCCATGATCGGGAGTGTGATTGCGGATCTATTTTGCATGTGTTTGTTTTCTTTTTCAAGTTCAGACCATCATGTGGCTTGTTTTGCATTTCATTTGTATCTTAAAGCATTTAATAAAATGCCAAATTTGCATAGCTTTTACATTGTGGCCTACAACTACAGTGCTTTGTATAAGTATTCACCCTCCTTGAACTTTTCCACATTTTAGATTGTTACAACCTGGAAATAATAGGTCATTTATCTGTACAAAAAATACCCCAAAATACGGATGTGAAAAGAAAACACTATCGCTTGTTAAATGATTCACAAATTTAAAAAAAAAATGTTAAAGTGCATATGTATTCACACTGCCACTGCTATGAAACCTTGAAATTAGTTCTGGGGTTAGCAGATGCCATCCCAAAGTGACAATATTGTTGAAGGGTGTCACCCTGTGTGCAATTAAAGTGGCACATAATCTCAATACAATACACTTGTTCCTGGAGGAACCTGGAGTTGGAGAGCACAGACGGTATTGTGAAGACTGAAGAGCTATCAAAACAAGTTCAGGAAAAAGTTATCAATCACGGTTTGGCTATAAAAAATATTCCGTACATATATCTCAAACACTTCATCTTCAGAATCTATGATTTAATTATTTAATCCATTATAAAATGAAAGGACTATATGGCACGACTCCAACTCCAGAACCAGAAGAGGCTGTCCACCAAAATCAGAGGTCAAAAAAGAGTGGATTAGTCAAAGTAGCAACTGAAAGGGCAAGTTTAATGCTGAAGGAGCAGGAGATCCACAGCTCAGATGGGAGAAGCTGGAGAATACTCCACAAAGTAAGGCTTCAGCATGGAGGAGTTGGTGTTAAATTTATAATGAACTCAGATGTTGAGAGAATATATGAGTTGCTCAGGAGCTCCTGGTTACACAACTCCAACTGACTGTAAAGAACTGTATAGAAACAACGTTATTCATAATCACACTCTCTGGTGTTTATAATCATTTATAATCACACTCTCTGCTGTCACCCAAATGAGGATGAGGTTCCCTTTTGAGTCTGGTTCCTTTCAAGGTTTCTTCATCTTACCATCTAAGGGAGTTTGTCAGGAGCAGGAGTTTGTCAGATTTGAAAGAGAAATGGACAGGATGAAGCTAAATACAATGTAAAAAACCTTTTTAACCTGCAAGAGACATGAGACCGAGGTAGAGGTACACCTTTCAACAAGATAGAAACCTGAAGTATACCACCAAAACTACACTCTAGTGGTTCAAATTGAGAACCAAGAATTGAGAATCTGTGGCAAGCTCCAGTGGTCTGCATCCAATTGGACAGAAATTGAAGAAAGATGAAGACACATTTAGTAACCACTAGGATCCAGATGACAAAGCAGATTGATATATGCCATGGTAAATGCAATAAAACTTAGTTTTGACCCAGAATGAATACTCAAGCAATAACAAAAATCTATTTTTCTGTTTAATTAAATAATTTTTGCCCCAAAAGAAAACATATTATGTACACAAAAAGGTAAAAATCCCCATTAAGTCATTCTCAATTCCATTTGGAACACTACAAAGAGGGGTGAATACTTATGCAACACATTGTATTAAAGTTTAAACATTGTCCAGATGAGTTGTATCCATTATTCCAACATTAGTTTGAGTAAAGTAAAACCAGAACAAATTATTACAGGAAACAAGTTTTAAAATTCTGTACTGAAAATAATTTATTTTCAGCCTGGAACATGTCAAATTACAATGTTTTATTAGGCCAGATCCTTACTTTCTTTAAAAAGAAAGCTTTGCTCTTGAATTTCAGCACAAATCTCAAGTCATTTTTGTGC
The DNA here is from genome assembly GCF_019097595.1 of Hemibagrus wyckioides. NCBI lineage: Eukaryota > Metazoa > Chordata > Actinopteri > Siluriformes > Bagridae > Hemibagrus > Hemibagrus wyckioides. The sequence continues at coordinate 6,138,233 of NC_080712.1, forward strand.
TTTACAGTATACTTAGTCATATTAACTTGACTGCCACTCAAACCTACAGCAATTACTTTTCAATGTTTGTCTGTAATATACTCACTGCATCACTTGTGCTGCAAGAACTGTATTTTAATTACTGAGTCATGGATGAGATGTGATTACTTTAGGGAAGTAATACTTCTTAATCATTCCTGTCAACTAAATCCTTTCACTATGTCATTATAATTTATTGGACTAATCCAGCCAAAGGCCTTAGCTGCAATACTATTCACTGAACAAAAAAAGCCAGTCATTGTGTTGGCACAGAATGTCAACCCAAAAGCAGTGGAAAATGTGTAGGAGAAAAAATCCATCAAATGTCATTTTGATCACTGATATCACAATGGACCAGTTAGAAATCTCAACATAAATTCAACCAAATTGCCGAACTTCCATTGTACTGTAATTATCGCCACTGTGGAACTCAACACCGGTACCACAATGAACTTGGCTTCCACTTGATTCAGACTGATTAACAACATGCAGGTCACAGAAGCTAAACCTCTGGCTACGTCTCAAATCAACCTCTTATTCTATATGAAGCAGAATATAATTAGGTCTCTCGCCAGAACCTAACTTCATAGTTTTTAGACTGATAGTATCCTAAGTCTGTGACCTATTGAACCAGTGTTAATGTATTCATTGATTTATTTTTCAGCACTTTTGTATGTATAAGGGCGCTTGCCAAATGACAGAAACGTAAATGTAAACTTACATTTAATTCTGGCATTTGGTAGACACCTTATCCAGAATAACTTAAATTTGTCTCATTTATAATCAGTTGATGGTTCAGTTTCTTGCTCAAAGACCCAGCACTGGTAGCTTAGTGAGCCAGGGATTTGAACTCAGAACCATCTGAGCATTAAGTAGTTTTACCACTTTCCTCAGAGCTTCTGTTCAATTTTACAATTCACTTTATAGTGTTTTTAACAATGGACATTGTCTCAAAGAAGCTTTACAGATGTATAGAAGTTACTATTCAAAGTTAAGTTGCTATTTATCTCCAACATTTAGCCTGAAGTGATGGTTCCAAGGAAAAACTCTCTGAGATGATATGAGGAAGAAACCTTGAGAGAAACCAGGCTCAGAAGAGAACCCCATCCTCATTTGGATGATACTGGACAGTAAATAATGTAAATGAATGTAAAAAATGAATTATATTTCACCAGTAATCAATTTACAGTCATATAGTCTGTCTGTTACAAAACTACAATTGGCTCATTTCTATGACTTTACTACAGTAGTAGATTGTTAGATTGTCATTATAAACTTATTTAAAGGTCTCTTAATACTTTGATGTTTGAGATGGTTGGGCAAAGATGAAACCACCTTCGTGACACCAAAAAGCCTGCATACTCTCCTCATGGTCCAGTACCATCCTGGATGTGGTGTTTCCACATGTAAACTGTGGTGGGTTGTTAAAAGAAGAAGAAGAAGAAGAAGAAGAAGAAAAACTTCCCATATTTACTAAGAGGAAGGGTTAAAAGAAATACGATGCTGATGGACCATTAAATAAATCAATCTACACATTCTTTAGATAAGGTGTCAGTTTAATCAACACTTTCAATAAAGGTGGGTGTAAAAACAAATATGGCTTTCATGGCCAAATTTAATATTTATTATATTTAACTTATTTACACTGTATTTCAAAGTCATAATTACAACTTGCTACAAAAAACAAAATGCTACATTTTTAGGTATACCTGTATATAAATAGTTATATAGATCCTGCTTTACACAATTAATTTTTAGCTCACTTAAATTAGCATTATTAATTTAACCCTTGTTCACAGACATACTGTATGATGGGTTTGTGTTTGCACTGACAGTGGCCTTTACCTCACCACTTCACCCCACCATGTTATTGGGATGGAAGTGGACTGTTGCCATGGCATCGCCCGAGGCCGCATGCTGAGAGAATAAGAGGGTGGACGGCAGTTTCTCGTGCCTGAAATAGATGCCTAAATTGTTTAAACAGATAACAGGAGGCTGTGGCGCAGCGCCAGGAGCGTGCCTGTCTCTCCGCCACGCGGGACTCGGAGACGGCACAAACAGTCTGCACCGCTGGGCGGGAATGAGTGCGTGGGCTTGAGCGGCACATCCTCCCTGCAGCCCCCATGAAGGAGACCAGCGTGCGCTAATCGCCTCCATCTCAGTCAGGTTGCATGTTCATTTGAAAGGGAATTAAAGCTAATAAGGGGTTCCAATTAAGGGAGGTTGTGCCAGTGGGGGGTTAATTTTTGATCCAGGCGCTTCAGAGTTTAAATGGTGCTGTTCGCTGATGAAAAGGGTTTTGAGACAATAACACACATCTCTTTGAATTCAGGCAGCGATTTAAACAAAAAAGGCTTTAGATAAAGAAAGGGAGGGAAAAGATTGTCATTTAGCTTTGGGCATTTATGATATAATGAGACAAACGCAGATATGAAGTACTTTGCTACTATAATTGTAGGACTCTTTAAATGTCTACATCACAATTTAGGTTGGAAAGTGTGATTAGACTGAGTGAAAACTGCAATAAAATAACTATTGTAATTTTACCAATTTAATGTCAATCACATTACCTAACCTGCCATGTAGCTGCTATAATGGTGAAAAGGCTTATTTATTTGAGGGCAATTTAACCAAGAACATGATGTACTGAACTTCAGGACAAGGTCAGTTGCATAATACACTTTATAATGAGCTTTCATATAGGCGACAATATGTTAGGAAAAAAGCACAATTATTCCTGCTGTATTACAACAATTAGTTTTATGGTACTATTGATTTACTTTATAGGGATACTGAAGGTGGTTGTAATGCTGTTATTTCTGAAATGAAGTCAATACACTTCTGTAGGTTGTTGGTTCATCGTGTATCAATAACGACAAGCTAGGTGAATGCCAAGGACATGATAGTGACACAAAGTGGACTCAAAGCCACCTTCCCCTTCAGCAGTGAGATAAATTGTACTTAAATGCACTTAAGTTGAGCCTAAATGTCAATATCCCCTTAATGCCCCCTGATGAAGGGTATCATTCACAGACATTAGGCTGCAGGCCTGCTGGAGATGCTGCTTATCACCTAACAGCCCACAAACCACCATTGCCTTTCTCACCAACGTTATGCAGCTGTGATTCAGTGTTTCATTTACAATAACTCTAATAAATCGGCAAGAGCTTGTGCCAAACCTGAACATCTGGACGCCAACATACTAGTTTTTTGGGGTTTTTTTTTTGAAAGACTGCAAACTTTGGGTCTACATCCAATGCAGAGTTATAACAGTGATTCACACTGAGCAATTTACTGGGACTGAGAGTATATGAAAAGGTACTATAATTCAAGATATTCTAAGGAAGAATTGTTTGTTCTTAGTTGGTATAGTGTCACAGAGGGTAATGTTGCTGCCTCACAGCTCAATTGTCCCTGGAGTGATCCTGAGCTTTAGTTACTAGTGACTGCATTGAGTGTTGTAAGTTCTCCCCATGTTTACATGGGCTTTTTTTTTTGCCAGATTCTCTGTTTTCATTCCACCTTCTTGAAGTCTAGAAATGCCTGCATGTTGCTTTGCAATGGACTGACATCCTATCCGTATTTTCCTGTTTTGGGGACAGTTATTCATGTGATAGGTTCTAGGTTCATCAGGGACCTGATAAGATAAAGAGGTTACTAAAGATGAATGAATGTATGGTTTTGGTTTGCCAACTCAACTCAACTCAACTCAACTCAACTCAACTCAACTCAACTTAACTGAATTCATGTAGTTACCTTGATGGACAACAGTTCTCAAATTCCTACATTATAATTCCCTGGCTGAGCATCTGTGACAAGGAGGGACATGGGTGATCCCTGTGCCATTTCAAAGGTGTTCACTTCAACCAGTTATTGATGGGTCAGGGTGGTGAATTATCAGTCCAGTTTACAGTGTTGAGATTTCCTTGAGCAGTGACTCTAGGGTAGCTGCAAATTCCTTGCTTGTTCAAGACTTTGGTCTGGTCCAGAGGTTGCCAGTGACAGAGGCTGGGTAATGCTAATATTTCTTTAATTAAAGTCAAACATTACAGGTTCTTGCTATGAGGGAGAAAAGGTAAAAAGATGAAATCCTTGTATATAAATGACTGAAATATTGAGGTGATATTTCTCTGATTGGAAATAGATGGTGTGCCAGTTACCTGTTACAGGTTTGAGCAGACCAGTGGCAAGTGAATTACACAATTTTGTCCAACAAATAATGTAGATTTGAATTAGCGGGAAGATGAACAACATAAAGCCAGTGCATACCTTGCATAATTCTCTATAAATTCTAACAAGGGATGTGCTCTACTGTTGGGATTGAGCCCCCAAGCAAGAGGTCAATACCAAAATACCAGGTAGCTCAGATAGTTTAGTTTAGCTGAAGAAAGGACTAGGTGTTTGTTTGGAATCAGCAGGAAAGTAAGGTCCAGGTGTCATTGCAATGGGGGTCTATGAGGTAATAATACATAAAATGGAAGGGCAATGAAAGGCAAGCTAGGGAATTCCCAATATTATCGGGATACTGGGGACTTCTTCTCCAGAAAGGAAATAGTTTTAGCATTGAGGACTTGGTGTGTTTCTTGAATATTACATATACATGACATCACAGTGAAATTCTTGAGTGAGTTCTTTGCATATCCCAGTTTAGAAGTTGGGGTCAGCTATGATACAGCAGCCCTGGAGCAGAGAGGGTTAAGGAACTTGCTCATGGGCCCAAGAGTGGCAGCTTGGCAGTGCTGGGGCTTTAGACCTAACCTTCCGATCAACAACCCAGAACCTCAACCATCTAAGCTGCTACTGCCCTGACAGTTGCCTATGAGGTTGCTGTCTAGGGCAGTGGTGGCTCAATCCGTTGAGGCTCTGAGTTATTGCTTGGAAGGTTGGGGTTCAACTTCCTGCACTACCAAGCTGCCTTTCTTGGACCCTTGAGCAAGCCCCCATCCCCTATGGGGACGTTGTCTAGGGCAGGTTCAATAAAAGCACGTTAATTAGAGGGATTCTCAGCATTCTTGCCATTTACTCATCCAAAAAGTTCTCGGCTACCCCAAGGGCCTGGAAAAAAAAAGTTTCGCGAGCACTGAAGAATACCTATTTCAATTTCAACATGAACTGCAGAAATATCTAAAAAAAACTCAAAAAAGTTGTTATGTAACAATCACTCCGGTCTATCAGTGTTGATACACATACAGATTGCATAATTGTCTCTAATTGGTGCTAACATAATCATCATTTAGGTCTTCTGGCAGTGGAACATTCCATTTACACTTGACTCTGAATCCTACTAAAATTTCTGGGAGATAGCAAAGGGCAAAACGGCGAAGACTTTGATGCATCAAGAACCAAAAATGAAAGAAACAAAAGGCAAAGCACAGGAAAAGTTCTCTATTTAAAAGTTGGATTTGCCACTTTCTCCTCTGCCTGTGCTCTGTAGGCAGTGGAGGCTGCCCTGTGGGGGCCGTGTTTGTGAGTTAGCGTGGAGCTGCTAGCTGAAGACCTCGTATTGAACAGAAGGTGTTGTCTCGCGCTTCAGGCTGTTCACACACACACTCGCGACAGTGAGAAGTGAAATATTAACAGCTCTCTCGCTCCGCAATTAACTGAACTCTGTTGTTGAGCCTCGGCTTCGGGCTTGGCCTGTGCTTGGAGAGGCAACTATAGAGCCGAAGGTTAATTTGAATATTTAGTGGAGAAGTTTGAAAAGTTTTATTTTCTAAGAAAGAGAAGTTGAGATTTGGACATTTGGAATTTTTTAGTTCACGATTAATGAAGCTGAAGTTGAAGTTGATTGGCAGATCAACACTTACAACAGTTCAAATAGCGTTCAGAATTAGCAACTACTTAGTACAACGACAGTGTTACATGATCATGAACGGGGTTGAATTTGGTTGAGACAATCTTTACAGCAATGGAATTATGCAGATGAGTGCAAAAGTCCCCTATAGGTGAAAAAAAAAAACTCCTGCATTTTGCAATTTTCTATAAAGTAAAAATGAATTTGAAGTAATGTAAATAGGCAATGGATGCAAAAGTATGTGACTTGGAAGAAATATAACTTATGTAAATCAACAAAAATATACAAATGTCTGAAATTACATATAATATTACATAAATAAAGTGAGTAATCCAAACATTTTTTAGAAGATAGAATAGAGTTTTGAGAAACTGAGCAGGTTATTAGAGAATATCAGTAATATTCAGATATACAATATTGTAATATATAGTTGTAGCTTATAAGTTATGAGAATAAGAATGTATGTGTATCTTGAGAGTATGACAGAACCAACAGTCCAGGCCTGGTGCAGTCAGTAGTCCATTGTTTCAAGCAGTCAGAGTATTGAATTGAATAAAATGGATCATTTATACCTGAGAGAGCATTTGGCTGATGGGCTTATTGCTCAGCACACACAGATAAAAAATGACTTCTAACTCATTCTACAACCTGCTTTTGCATTTGTACGAGAACAAGTGAAAACCTCCAGCAGAATATCGAGAAAGTCTCCCATCCTACTCTAGCACTCATTTTTCCTGTCAATTTTTTTTTAAAGAAACTTTGCTGTACTTTTTAACACCATTTTATTCAATCTTCCCTAACAAACTATTGAAACTTGCAGCTGTCAGTGTCTTTCAGTATTTGGCATGTGCAATGTGTTGAAGTACTGCTGCTTTGGAAGCCTGTCTCAAACAATTTCCATACAGTTTCTGCCGTCTAAGACATATGACACAGCATGGTAGGGCTGAAGCACTCAAGTTCTGTCTAAAGACTATTTCTGTATTGACTTGGATGGATTTATTGGCATTTGTACATGGACTTGGGAACTGGTCTCACAGAGTTTGTAAAAATAATGTAAAACGTTATGACAAGAAGTAATTCTTCCTAAACAATAACAAAAAAGACTAATCATTGCTAAGATACACAAATAAAGCCAACTAGTGGATGTAAAGGCTTGGCTTTGAAAGGGATGTGATGGTATTTGGTCTCTGTCTTAACCCACTATTATTTTTTTTTCACTTGGAGTTGACATTGGCTTGGCCCTAAACCACAATAGATGCTGTTTTGTCTCATTTTTGGCTGGTCTTGGGTTTGTCTTGGGCTTAACCATAATGGCCTTGACTATAGCCTACAGCACAGGCAGCATAGCATCAAGGCTGCAATCTTCTTCTTTTTTTACACAGCCAGTGATGGTTAGTATCTCCATTTATCAAGACATAGATGCTAAAGCAGAGTGCCCACTCCATGAGATTCAAAATCGGACAATTGCGAACACTGTCTATTATGTAACAGTGTTTTCTATAGAAACAAGAGTCCCAAAACTTTATATCATTCCCACATAGCAAATTGGATCTGGGTTGGATCTGGCTGAGTTTCAGCTTTAAGTTTGTCCAGATAGCACATGGAATTTCAGCCCAAAGCTGGCCCAAATGCAGTTTGCCAAAAGTCAAGTCAAGACCAATACCAGAAACAGACCAAAACTCATCCACAACTTCACAATATCACCACAAATCAGCCATAACTGGCCCACAACAGAGCCAGAATTCACATGTGTCTGCCAGACAAGATCCAAAATGCTTATCCAGAAGGTCCACAAAACAGCTATAACTGGACCAATATTATTTCCAAATCCCCAAAACTGAACCAGAAATTACCCGTATAATATTCATTATGCAAGGTATAATAAAAGAATGAAACTAGTAGTTTGTTCAGACTGAAAATTCCTAACAGAAGACAAGAAGTGCACTTCAAGGACCTGGATGGTGCACTTATTCAGCCGGAAAACATTCCACCAACTGTGGAATGTTGGAAACTTCATGAACTCGTCGCTCACAGCTTTGAAGAAGTAAGAAGAAGAGGGGCGGGGCTACCAGGTGCTGACTCAGGATGAGAAAACCTTTTCAAGATGGCTGATGAGACATCGTACAAAAATCTTAAAAATTTGCCCATGTGTGTTGTCTGATTTAGTTTTTAGCATTTTAAAAATTCAGTGTATTCTGCTAAAGCTTTGTCTTATTATATGTATTTGCCATTGACTAGGATACAGCTTATACTTCTCATTATTAAAAAAATAAACCTTCTATTTCTTTAGTTGAGATGATGCTATTCTTACAAAATCCATACATTAGATACTAGACTACAGAGTGTATAGTGTAAGTGCATAGTATATAGTACAGTAATCTCCCGTTTATCGTGGGGGTTACGTTCCAAAACCACTCGCAATAAATGAAAATCCGTGATACACGGACGCCACCCCCAAATGCTTTTTTTTTTATTGTTTAAGCTGCAAATTACTCCCACACTCTTTAAACACACACAGAAAACATTTGCAAGCAATATAGCGAGATTAATTAATAGGGCTTGCTGAAAAAGCTTAAAAATACAGAGTACACAGCACAAAACCAAACACTCGGGACAGTGACACACAAAGTGGGATGCTGGAGAATTCTGCTTCCCTTTCCCCAACTGCACGCATAGCCAGCAGCCAATCACAACCGTGATTAAATGAATGGGGCATTCCGATTGGCCAGACTCGTTCCTCCAGCCGTACTGTATTTTGATTTTCAGCATCCCCGCACTGCACCTAAACAACGCTACATGTTCTTATTAACATTTTACTTCATTTTCAATTAATGTTTATATTTTGTAATTAATAACTGTATTTTTTACCTCATTTCAACATAAAAACTATAAGGTTTGCGGATACCGCAATATACAAAAAAAATTTGCTATGTTCCAAATAAAAATCCACGATATACCGGGAGCGAAATATATGAACCGCGATATAGAGGGGGATCATTTGGGACACTGCTAAGGAAAAAAATGTAAAAAAATTGTGGCGTAAGGATTGTTTCCATCCAAAGTTGTCTGTTCTGCCAGGAGAACTGGAGGTATAGTTACAAAAAAAATAATTTTATGCTGTTATTATACTGTTTGCTGACAGGATTTATGTCTGTTCTTATTTTGCAATGGTTGTTTCAAACAATCATTAAGCCAATAAATCCTAAATAATTTCAATTCTATGCATTATTACAGTGCAATTATTACATTTTGACCTTGTTCTCTTTCACAAATAGATGGATGATGAACCGGATTCAGAGATCTGCTGCTCATGGGAGCAGATTACGATGGATTTCCTTTCAGATGGCTTCTCATTGGTTGTTTCTCATTGGTGTACCTGCAACTAGTTGTGATGTGGTTCTTACTACACCACTCATGCCTCAATCAAACATACCTGAAAATATGAGGCAGGGTGATTGCTTCCGATGTGAGAGGATAGTTTCACCGAAATCATTCACATTATACTGGAAGGAGAGAGCAGTGAGTATGTAGTAGGATGTAAAGAGTAGTCTTTGAGCCCTAATTTAAGTGGAAACTAGGAGTTCAGGGCTAGTACAATATGTAGTGAACAGTGTGCTTAAACTGACACAGCCAGGTCACCAATACCTTACCAAACACTTTATTATTTTAAAACGAAAACCTCATGCATGTTAAAACACAACAAGAACGATTATGCTAATATGTTTCTTACAAGGACAAATTCCTCTTTCAATCAATCATACTTCTATTCTATTGTGTTCTCTGAAGTCTGCAGTCATCTGTCAAAGATTCCCAAGTGCATTTTTCAATGGAATGGTGATTGTGTTGTGTGTATAAAAAACAATCATGGCTGCCTGATCATTTTAAACCTTGGCTAAGCAGAGGATACTTGGCTCTGCATTCCAGCGAGGCCTACGATTTAGCAGCACTTCTCTTTGAGCTCCACACAGCAGGCCTGCAGCCAACACGGCTGCTTCACCAAACGGAGGACACACACACACATGCGAACACTGACTGAAGGAAACACAGCTTTCACACTGAGTAACACGCTGCTTTGCATAGCATGGGGCTTGAATAACAGTGTTAATCAGATCTGAATTATATGAGTAGGAAAGACTTCGCGCAGTGCAAATAGGTTAATAAGGCTTTTCTTACTGTGCTGCAGGTGTGCCTGCGTTTTAATTGTTTGCCAACATTACAAGTATTTCCTTTTTTGTGGTTTCTGTTACTTTGTTTGGGCAGTAGTTTGTATTTGAATGATATATTTAAAAATGAAATGAAGAATAAATTGATCTAAAGAACAGAGACTTTGCCAACAGTGCACTTACACCAGAAGCAGAGGACAGCAGAGTCACTTCATCAACGTCTAAAGACCTACCTGTGCCTGAAATACTTAAAATAACCCTTTAAAAAAAAGTTGTTTGTGTGTTTTCTTGCTATATTTCCTCCTAACCGAGTTCCGTACACAGAGTTTGGGGATGTGGTAGCTTAGTGGTTAAGGTGTTGAACTACTGATTGGAAGATTGTGAGTTTGAATGCCAAGAACACCAAGCTGCCACTGCTGGGACCCTGAGCAAGACTTAATGCTCAGATGTAGAAAAAAAAATGCTCTAGATAATGGTGTCTGCTGAATGCCAGATATGTAAATGTTTAGTCTGATGGTATTCTTAGTCCATGAATTAGTGAACAAGTATTTGTGTATTCATTGATAGAAACTTATGTATATGAAAAAAAATCATCAAACCAAATTCAACAATAGATATATTACTGATTTAGTTGTTAGTACATTTGCACCTCAGGGGATGGAGGTTAGACCTCTGCATCTGCTTTGTGTGTGGAGTTCACATGTTCTCCTTGTGCTTCAGGGGTTTCCTCAGGGTTCTCTGGTTTCCTCACCCATTCCAAAGACATGCACTGTAGGCTGATTGGATCTCTAAATTGCCTGTAGTGTGTGTGAGTGAGTGTGTGTGTGTGTGTGTGTGTGTGTGCGTATGAGGTGATTGGTTGTCACTCTGTCCAGGATGTTTCCTGGCTTGTGTGGTTAGTCTGCTGAGATAGACTCTCTGTGACCCTGTGTAGGTTAAGCAATAGAGAAAATGGATGGATGAATATTTACTGTATGTGTGTAAAGAGTCCTTCCTGTCTGTTAGGGATATACATCTGTATCAGAATCTCTTTAGTGCCCCAAAGATACCTGTATCAGTATTAGAGGCAAAAATTAAATATACCCAGAACCAGTGAAACCCAGAGCTAGAAATGTCAGCACTGTTAGCATAGAGCATGAATTCTGACTCAACTAGAGATGTGCATGGGGCTATTTTGTTAAAGCCTGCGATCAACCTTCTGGGGTGTCTCAGGGTGTGTTCCTCATGACGTCTCAGGGAGTTTTTCCTTGCCATGGGCATACTCATCAGGGATCTCAAAGTACATCAGGATTTCTGTTAAGTTGCTTATTAAAAATGAGCTCATATTTAGAGACTGCGGTTTACTGTAAGTCCAAAAGTTATGTCAATATTTACAAGGGAAAGTTCTGTGTATTCAGAGTCTGATTACATGCATGCTTAAGTCAATTTTCCAGGCTCCCCGTCGAGATGATTTCAATAACCTGTGTGTCAGTTCATGTAGATTTTTCTTGAGTAAAAATGTCTGAGCTGGGCTTTTTCAGCAGCATCGAGACCACCACTTTGAAAGCGCGTGCACATGCCTTCAAGCCCAAATCAATAATAATAATTGCACATACAACTTCATGAAACCACAAGACACTAAATCAAGGTCATAAAATCATAATGTGTGTGCGTGTGCATGATGTAGGTTTTTTTTTTATTTCATTCTTTTGTTGTCAAATCAATTAATTAATGCTTTTTTTAATCAAATCTGTAAAGAAAACATAAACATGTCCATGGTTTAAAGGATAAGCCGGACTGCTTTGAATTAAATGACTGAGGCAAAATCCAATCCAAGCTGATGGCTAAGGAAGGATCTGCTTTCTAGCACTTAGCCTTCCACCTTAACTACCGCTCTACCACATTCACAGTGACCAAGCATGTAAAATTGAATCCCCCATATAATCCCTGTAATTATATCACACTCTTTACAGTTCTCATAAAAGGACCATGTAATTGAAGTATCTCATTTCATGGCCTAAAATATAGTCTGCCCCGAATTGTTCTTTACTCAATAAGGACCGTGTAGCCTCACACAACAGGTGACCACTGTAATTAGTCCGAAACAGCTACAATGGTGTTACCTAGCCATGAAAGAACTTTTTTATTTCGTTTAGAAAGGCGCTATGGGATGAATAGGGCACTGACGAGCGAGCTGCCTCCCACTCTAACACACAGAATGGCATGTTATGCAACCCCTGGCTGCTAATTGCATGTGACACTTTGGAGAATGTGTCCCGCGAAATGATTCATCAACACAAGTGTCAGATCTCGATATTTGGCAGCCCGGCTTTTGTAATTCAAATCAGACGTCCTAAAGCCTAACAGGAATTGATCAAGCTGGCAGGATAGTTTATGGGATCGTGACAACAAAGGCTATGAAGCAGGACTGTAAAAGGGTTCATACGTGTGTACATTAACCATGCGGAGTGTTCAGAGATATTGGCACCGTTAACAACTTTATTGTTGTTGCATAATGCAGGGTTGCATAATGAAATGGAGCTGCAGGCTGTCTGCTCTGGAAATGCAATATATAAAAATGATTCATGACGTGGCACAGGATTATGTATATATATATATATATATATATATATATATATATATATATATATATATATATATATATATATATGCGATAGAGGATAATACAAGATTGCACATGGAATTAAAAAGGCAATAGATGTGCACTTAGAGAGCAAACAGTGTTGAGCTCCAGGTCAGAATTAAATGTACTTCCTTATTGGGACATAAATGAAATTGTATCTAATGTAATTTCTATTTTTATTGCTAGCGCCTAACCTAATTAAGATCAGGTCTCAAATATAGAGATGTACATTTCTTTAGTAAGCGCTTTCTCCTGGTCACTCCTGGACCTCCTGTTGGATCCCAGGAGCAATCCCGGGAACACTGGTTGTGACGTGAGGACAACACAGTGAGTGAGTGAGTGAGTGAGTGAGTGAGTGAGTGGCAACACAAGACATCACGTCCACACACGTTTACACACCCGATTACATTCACACCTAGTGGAAATGTAATGCAGTCATAACACCAGAATGAAATCTGAGAACTAGAGAAATCTGAGAACTGAAAAGAACTCTTAGACATGGCGCAGATTTTACTACATCTCCAGGTTCTCCAGTTTCATCCCACCCACCAAAAAATTTGCCGGAAAACTAGGGATGGAAAGTGATGTGCCTGGATGAGTGGCTTGTTCACCACAGCAGGTGTGAAAGATTCGTACGAAGCTGTCCGTTTGTACAGCCTTTTTATAGAACAAATTGAAAATGTTCTCTAAAAGAAATCTCTTGAAATTGCTGTGCGTTTCATGACTTCTTGTGTCCTTCCTTCTGATTCCAAGACTTAAAATTAATGTAATGATTACTAAAAGAAATAAAAAGATCAGGCGTAACATTATGGCCACCTGCCTAATATTGTGTTGGTCCCACTTTTGCTGCCAAAACAGCCCTGACCCGTCCTGCACTGTGCATTCTGACACCTTTCTAACAGAACCAGCATTAACTTCTACAACTCAAGCAACAGTAGCTCGTCTGTTGGATTGGATCACACGTGCATCAATGAGCCTTGGCCACCCATGACCCTGTCTCCGGTTCACCACTGTTCCTTCCTTGGACCACTTTTGATAGATACTGACCACTGCAGACCGGGAACACCCCACAAGAGCTGCAGTTTTGGAGATGCTCTGATCCAGGGGTCTAGCCATCACACTTTGGTCAAACTCGTTCAAATCCTTACGCTTGTCCATTTTCCCTGCTTCTAACACATTGACTCTGAGGGCAAAATTTTCACTTGCTGCATAATATATCCCACCCACTAACAGGTGCCATGATGAGGAGATCATCAGTGTTATTTACTTCACCTGTTATGGCTGATCAGTGTATGAAATTTGTTCTGCATCTTTCTAAATTCAGCATGTATCTAAATTCCAGACAAGTACTTTACTTTAAGGTGAAGAAAACAACTTAAAAAGCAAACACCATCGGTGCACAAAACTTTTAACAAACAAATGCAGAGTTCAACATCATCCGAGAGCTACAGAGCCGTCGTGACTGATCCCGGGGCTAAATCAGATTAGAGAAATACAAGCTAGGTTTACTTTCTTCCTGTAAAAATCATTATGTCTGTAAGATTACGTGAAAAATTTGCTACATGCAAATAATGCGCCTCTGTTTTAACTAGAGAGCAGTGTCCTTACTGTAGTCGCGTGCATTATAAAGGCTTATCTTATTGGTTGCTTTTTAAAAGGTTGGTGTAAAGTAGGTCAAAGTTGATCTTGAGTGAAACTTGAGTGTAGCACGAAGGCGTCAAATCCAAGTGTTAGCGCTCTCTCTCTCTCTCTCTCTCTCTCTCTCTCTCTCTCTCTCTCTCTCTTCCTCTTTCTCTCTCTCTCTCTCTCTCTCTCTCCAAACAATGGCTTTGCAGATCCATTAGCAAAGCTGCTAATCATCTATACCACAATATTGACAGTCTGAATAAACCTGAATCTGCTTTGTATTGGTTGAGAGTCTTAGCTTTCATCTGCAATATCGTAGAAATTCCAACCTCTCAAACGGTCTTCAACAGAGATCCCACTATCAGATAAAGGAAAGACGGTTCGAATGCATCAGAATATAAGAATTTACAGTACACACAATAACAAATACAAGCACTAGAATTGTAAAAGAGGTCAAACAGAAGGAGTGAATTATTCAAGAATGTCATACATGCTTTATTTTGGCAATTCTCCGTGAGGTCATATGAGGTCAGTGTCCTGATCTGACTCCTCTCCATTGAAAGGAGGAGTTACTGTAGATGAACTCGATCAGCTTGACGCTTACCGTCAGCAAGGGTTGTGACAGTGTAATGATCTGAGTAAATTCTGTAAAGGTTTTTACGGGTTAGAATCTGATGAATGGACTGTGAATGTGATGGGAAGAAAGGAGGTAATAAAAGACAACAGACAAAGACTGCATTCGAAAGTTGAAAACCTGTTCATGCGTTTGGATGGCCTTGTTACAGATCGATTTTAAATTTTGTCTCAGAAGAAAATAATTCTCTCGATAGAAAGTCTCTCAAAAGAAAGAAATCTTTTAAAAGAAAAATCTCTCAAAAAAGAAATTCTCTCAAAAGAAAGAAATCTCTTGAAAGAAAAATATCTCAAAAGAAAGAAATCTCTGGAAAGAAAAATATCTCAAAAGAAAGAAATCTCTGGAAAGAAAAATATCTCAAAAGAAAGAAATCTCTGGAAAGAAAAATATCTCAAAAGAAAAATATCTCAAGAGAACAGCTATGAAATGTAGAGAATAGACTATTGGGAATAATTTAATACACATTCATGGAAAAATATATTAAATATATTAAAATGCAAGTCAGTGATTCAGATCACTGATGTTTAGGCCAGCAGAGAAGGCCTTGCTGGCCCTGACGGCCCTCCACTGCTCGAAAGAAATCTTTCAAAAGACAGAAATCTCTCGAAAGAAAAATATCTCGAAAGAAAGAAATCTCTCGAAAGTGCTGTTTGTGCGTGACTTCTTGCGTCTTCTGTGCACCTGCTCCGATTCCCAGCCATTTAATCTGATGATTGCTAAAAAAGAAAGGAAACTTGATCGCTTTTAAGACAAACAGCCTGCAAAATATCAAGGAACTGCATTTTCGTGGGAATTGTTCAGCGGTGTCAGTAACATGCTGTGTGAGTAGTTTTGCCAAAACTGCCTTCATAGAACCTCCGGTTTTAAACATGGTGACTCGGAGCTTTTGTGTCCGTGTGTGTGATTATTATACACTGTTGCCAGGAAGGAAGTCTTTGCCTATCCAGATTTTAGTTCTGGTTAAATGACTTTGAGCCGTCAGACTGGTTTAGGTAGAAGTCAGATACACTCGCTGTGATAAGTGAGACATCCTGACAAGAATGAGGATGCACACAGCACTGTATTCACAATAGAGTGAGGAATTTGATACTGTCTTCCTCTGTGATACACTGTGAAAAGGACCTGTTTTGCAAGTTACACTATTTTCTATTTATTGGAAGAACCCTTTATTTGTCACATATACAATAAAGGAGAGTGAAATCTGTTCTATTACATTTACAGCATTTGGCAGATTCTTTTATCCAGAGCAGACATATTTATTGAGTAGTTGAGGGTTAAGGGCCTTGCTCAAGGTCCCAGCATTGGCAGCTTGGTGTTCTGGGATTCAAACTCACAACTTTCCAATCAGAAGTCCAAAGCCTCAACCACCACCACTTCTCAGTTTATTAAGGAGTTTTCCCAGTGTTCCAAAATTATTAGAAAGTTGGGATTAAAGTGGAGGGTAAGAGATGGTTACAATTTAAAGCATTTAGCAGACACCCTTATCCAGAGTTTATAAATCTAACATTTATATAACTGAGGGTTAAGCCGTGGCAGCCATGGGATTCA
This sequence comes from Hemibagrus wyckioides, assembly GCF_019097595.1. NCBI lineage: Eukaryota > Metazoa > Chordata > Actinopteri > Siluriformes > Bagridae > Hemibagrus > Hemibagrus wyckioides. The sequence continues at coordinate 6,154,639 of NC_080712.1, forward strand.
GACTCATGACCTTCGGATCAGTTGACCAATGCCTTAACCACTGAGCTATCACATCATGGTTTGCTTAGGAGATTTCCCAGGTTTTTAAGAAGTTGGGATTGTAGCACAGGCTAAGAGAGGTTCAACATTTACAGCATTTGGCAGACACCCTTCTTAAGGGACCAGCTTTGGTCTTAAGGGACCAGCTTTGGGATTCAAACTCACAACCTTCCAATCAGTAGCCCAAAGCCTTAACCACCGAGCTTCTATATCCACATTTGTTAAGGAGTTTTCACAGCATTCCAAGATTATTAGGCATTTGTGATTGGAGCAGCATTTACATTTACAGCATTTGGCAGATGCCTTTATCCAGATCTTAAAAAACTATTTATTTATACAACTGAGGGTCAAGGACAATGCTCAAAGACCCAGCAGTGGCAGGTTGGTGATTGTGGGATTCAAACTCACAACCTTACAATCAGTAGTTGAAAGCCTCGACCACTGAGCTACCACATCATTGTTAAGGAGTTTTCCCAGCATTCCAAGATTATTAGGCAGTTGGGATTTGAGAAGAGGATGAGAGATGTTTTACATTTACAGCATTTAGTAGATGCCCTTATACAGAGCTTATAAAATTAACATTTAAAAAAATAAGGGTTAAGGGCCTTGCTCAAGGGCCCAGCAGAAGTAGTTGGGGGGTCATGGGATTCAAAATCACAAACATCTGATCAGTAGGCAATACTTTAACCACTGAGCTACCACTTCCCATCTTACTCAGAAGTTTTCCCAGTTTTCCCAGCTTATTAGGAAGTTGGAATTAGAGCACAGGGTCAGGAAGGGATGAAATTTACAGCATTTGGCAGACACCATTATCCAGAGCTTATAAAGCTACCATTTATACAACTGAGGTTTAAGGGCCTTGCTCAAGGACCCAGCAACGTCAGCTTGGTGGTCCTGGGACTCAGACTCACAACCTTCTGAGCAGCAGTCTAACACCTTAACCACCGAGCTACCATTTCTCTGTTTAGACTCTTGCTCAAGGGACCAGCAGTGGAAGTTTGAACCCTTGACTTTCTGATCAGTAACCCAGAGCTGTAACAGTTGAGTCAGCACTTCTTGACTACACGTTATCATTCAGCCACAAAGGAAAATTTGAAGACAGGAACATGAGGGAGGAGCAGAGCAGGAAACACAGAGAAAGAGAAAAGGAGATAGATATAGAGAAAGAAAGAAAGAAAGAAAGAAAGAAAGAAAGAAAGAAGTGTGAGGCAATCTGATCTAATCCTCTCTGCCTCTTCACAACATGAACCGAGCGCTACATCAATGTCTGACTGACCTGCTTCACCTACAACACCTACACCAGGCTACAGAGTTTGTGTGTTTGTGTTTGTGTGTGTTTGTGGTTGCCAGGTATAAACCCTTTGTCATGCGTAGGTGGATGTCGGCTTGTGTCTGTCTATGAGGAATGATTAAGAGCGCTACGAGGCGGAATTAACACAAGTGCGTTTATTTGCATGGGGATGTAACACAGTCCTTATCTTGTCCTGTATCCGTGTCCTCAGATGCTCTGATGGGATGTGGAAAAAAACAGAAATGGGAGCGTAAATAAAAGAGAGGTAGTTCAGTGGTACTGCTCGGAAGGTTGTGTGGTCAAATTTCACTAATGCTGGGCCTCTGAGCAAAGCCCTTAAACCTGAACTGCTCAGATGTATAAAAGCAGTCTGTGCTCTGGATAAAGGTGTCTAGCAAAATGTAAAAGCAATAAGTCTGTCTTTGGTTATATTTATTCTATATTTAAAAATTGTATACAGTGGCACGGTTTGCCGTTCTATCACAGTTAGGAACACAGTGATTGCATGAGAAACATACGGTGTTGCAGCGTCACATCTGTGTGATGGTTAGTTGGGAGTATTTTGGGCCTCTGTAGCACTCAAGTGCTGCTGTTATCTGGCTGTAATGTGCTTGCCTGGCATCTGGAACAGAATGTATGTGAGGAAACACGTCGCATATTAATCTGTAATCTACTTGACACAATTTCAGTAAACATCACATTATTCCGTGATGAAGACCGGAACGATAATGCAGCGATCCGGAGTCACGCCGTGTCTCATATTTGGTGTTCCTACTGAATATGCATCACAGTCATAATAGGATCAACACATTATTCAATCTGCCTGTTCTGGTGTACCTGGAGTTCTCTACTTAGTCATGCAAAACTGTGCTCTAGCTTACAGCTGTTTATGAAGGTCTAACGCTCCATCTGATAACCTCAGGCGAGAAAGCCGTGCCTGTAACGAAAGCTGATATGGACATCATCCGAATTCAGAGCTGGAGTCAGGTACTGATGCTAAACCCTGTCAGATACACTAATGACAATAAAAGTAAGCTAGAAAAGTCATTTATGTGCATTATGTAAGGATGAATTATTTATAGGAAATGAATCAACACTCAGATGTTGTGAAGATTTATTTTTATTTTTTATTTTTTCATAACAGAACATCCCAAAGAGTTTTATTCAGCTTATACTACAGCAATTTGTCACCAGTTACAATTTTTCCATTAATTAAACATAATCAGACTATATTTTTTTAAATCCATTTATACTTGTGTTTAATGTGAAATACATTTTATTATTATTATTATTATTATTATTATTATTATTATTATAAAAAATAGAAAAACATTATATATTACATATAATTATATATTATTGAAAATGTAATAAAAATCTCTCCACAGTGTGTAAAATATTTATTTATTTATTTATTTATTTATTTATTTATTTATTTATTTATTTATTTATTTATTCTCTGCCCCTTAAATTTATTATTATTATTGTATGCTAATTATTTATTTAATACATTTTCTGTTATGTTTTTATTTTTGTGTTTATTTATTTATTTTTACTGCAAGTATAAATGGTGCTATATAAGTTGATTCTTCTTCTTCTTCTCATTATTATTATTATTATTGTTATTATTATTATTATTATTATTAGTAGTAGTAGTAGTAAGTAAAACCATGGCAGTAAGTGTAGAGCATGATGATGGTCACCACCCGGGTAAATATCTGGTCAGAATTGGTCCTATTCTGCTTTCTTTCCTGTTGCATAGCAACAGATGGGATCTTATAATGAATCGATCATGAACTACTAAAATGCCATTTTTATTAGTTCCACAGAAGTCGCTGAGTAATGCCAATAAGGCTAAAGGAGTGTTTGTGTGCTTGTGGGATGATGTGTGATCAATGATGGTATGTGATAAATTTTCTAGAAGAGCACCCCCTGAAGCCTTTTATTGCTATTATACCAGAGCAATATACAAAAGATTACAATTTCTTAATTATTAATGAATGAAACCTCATATGTTTTATCCATTTAGGATTACAGTTAACTTCTATGGTGGGAAAACTTAAAGTGACACCTTTATCTCTGACGGTTACAAAGCGCTGAAACTAGAGACTCCTTCCATGAATATCAATAATTATATTTTCTGTTACATAACAGCACATCCAAATGATCCAAAACATCCACCATACAAGTCAATGTGAAAGGTGTTACTATAGAAATTGTACAGTATTAGGATGTACACATTATTATATTATCAAATACTTGCGTTGAAAATGAATCAATACCTTCAGATGTGAGAATTCACCACACCGGGGTTAATAACTGATTAATATTCAGGAAACAGGAAGCACAGACTGTAGAAAACCAGGAAGACAACAGGAGGCACATATCTGGTTTCCCGTCATTGCTTAAGCTTGCTGTTCATGTTTTGGGAAAAAAATGGAGGTCAGATTTCAGCAAACAGGATGAAAAGTTGAGGGCTGGAGGATTGATTAATAAAATCACGTTTATGTCCTGGTGCTAGAGTCTGAAGCTGTACTAAACTTTCTAGCTGTGATTTTTTTCCCCCTAAAACTCAATTCAGCTCATTTACCAAGCCCTTCTGAACTTTAGCAGCTGTGATGAAGCAGGAAAAAAATGTCTACGTAAACCCAGTTCCTGGTAAAATGAATCAACATATTATCTTTCAGATGTACTTTTATAGCAACCCATTTTCTAAGATAAGCGAGTGGGAGGTTTTGCTCTTTCACTCTGCAAGGCTCAATTCCTCAATTACTTAAGTCACGTCCTAAGTGTGCAAAAGCAACCAGAGATGCAGGATGGGATTTTCCGTCTCTGCAAATGCCTCAGGGGCAGTGGAGCGTTGCTGCAGGGCAACTGCCTTCACCTACAGTATAGGGGCTGCTCCGAATAATTAGATCATCCAGTGTGTTTATACAACAGACTCAACACTTATATGTGGCTGGTTATTTATTTATTTATTTATTTGATTATTATACATTTAACATTTGTTTTGGATGTTTATAGCTTTTCTTATAGACCTTTTAACGTACTCCTTCCATGCGTTCAATTTGTTTATTTGTTTGTACATGTGCTTATTTATTTCTTTGTTTGCTTATTTGCTAATCTGTAATTGATTTATTTGATCAATAACACATAGTTTTTAGTGAAATAAAAAGAATTTTGATCAACAGTGTGCCTGTAATTTTTTATTTATTTTTTATTTTTTTTGTAATTTGTAATTTACTATTTAGATAAATATTTAAATATTCAATATTATTTTAAAAATGAAATGGTAAAAATGTAAAATATTATTACATGTATTTAAAATAATCACATTTATTTATTTATTTATTTACTTATTTACTTATTTAATTCTTTTCTAATCTGTAATTCATTTATTTGATCATTGTTTTCAGTAAAATCAAAAGAATTATGATCAACTATGTGGCTGCAATTTATTTATTTATTTATTTTTAGATGTTTGGTAATTTGTAACTTTTTTTATTATGTTAATCAATATTAAAATATTTAATATTATTTTTAAAATGCAATTTTAAGAATGTATAATAGTATTACATGTATTTAAAAAATCATATTTATTTATTTATTTATTTGTCTTTATGTTTGTTTATTTATTTATTTATTTGCCTGTTTGTTTGCTTGCTTGCTTCTTTGCTTGTTTTTCCCCCCTCAAATTTCTTTTTGCATTTTTTGGTGCATCGTATTGTGTTCTACACAACGAAAGTTTTCCTCATGAATCACAGCTCTATAATGTGCCAACTTCTCCTTTAGCCCTGTTTCTAATAAACTTAATTAGATTTTTAAAATAACTCGAGTCATTTTCTTTTCTTCTTGTAGACGTAATAAAACTTTGCCCTAAAAATGTTTCCCAAGAATGAAATAAATGAAATGAATTAGTCATTTCCATGGAATAGTGGAGCTCAAACACAAGTTGATTCACTTTTAATAACCACCTACTTGAAAAAGTCTGCAGTGAGAAATGACTAAACTCATCTTCCCCAACACCCAAACATCATCTGTGAGTCAATAGTCCCAGTTCTCATTAGAAACTGACAGAATATCTTACACCGTGGATCTGTGAGGGAGGAAAGATTGAGGGCTGCTAAAGAAGAGCTGAGATTTCACCATTATTTACCAAGTATGTTGTCATTGCTGG